>NC_133391.1:166894223-167197253 GCF_047511655.1 Castor canadensis
CAGTAGGTGAGGTATAGTTCAAAGGAAACCTACTGTGGATCTTAAATGAGTGGTGGCTGTCTCGCTTTTCTTGGTTCAAAAATACTAACATCAAGATATTTAATTTTGTCTGAGAGGGAAGGCTAACTACCTTCCTCCACACTCTAAGGCTTCTTCCTCTCACAATCTGATCCCACAGGTATAGTTCTGAAACCTACCAATTAGAAAAGAAGATTGTTGGAAAGTCTGATGGAGTCTCCAAAAATCTTTCATAAAATCTGAAATGTTCAGGAATAATTAATAATAAAAATTCATTGCTCCTATGCTCCAGCTAAGCTTGGATTATCTACCAATGATGAATCAAATCTTTTTGAGTTGCCCTTTTGCAAAACATTTCTCTTGTCTTAAACGTATGCAAAATCCTCTCTTTCATGTTGATACACTGGCAAAATTCAGCATGATCAGGCAGACCATTGTGAACTTTCACTCATGTAGTGTTCTTAACTAGGTTGGCCACCCAAAGTGAGGCCTTTTCAGCTTTCTATTGTAAAAGACTGTAAGAAAGTGTATGAAGATTTTCTGCCGAGTCCTTCCTCCCTTGGATCATTCCTGCAAAGTCCTGTTATACATCCTTACTTATCCCCCAGCCACCAAACAAGAGCCACAGAGGATGACCTTGTGAACTCTCTCCTCTGGGGATGCTTCTCCCTCCATGTGTGGGACTATAGCAAACCCTGAGCTGCTATCTCCAGTGTCACTGATACAAAACATGGTATGGACAGAAAATTCAGAAAACTAAGGACAACTGGGAGACCATGAAGCCAAATATGTCATCTGAAAATATAAAGTAGACAGCTATTGTGAAGAACAACATGGAAGCTGCTCAAAAAATTAAAGATGCAATTACCTGCCAGGCATCCTGGGGCATACCTGTAACACTGGTATTCGAGAGGTGGAGGCAAAATGGTTATCAATTTGGGGCCAACCTGGGCTATGCAGGGAGTTCCAAGCCAGCTACACTGTGAGACCCTGTCTTAGAAAACAAAAACAAATAAGTGAATGAATAAATAAAAAATAAATAAAGTTACATTGTGCTCCACACAATTAGGTATATATATAATACCTAAAGAAAACCAATGTTAAAGAAACATTCTTATTCCCATGTTTTCTATAGCACTATTCAAAACAGCCAAGATAAGGAGTCAAATTTTAAGTGTCCATGTGCTGAATGCAAAAGAAAATTTGGCATGTGCATTCACTGGAATAGTATTCAATCATAAAAAGAATGAAATTCTGTCATTTGTGACAAACATGGCTAGAATTGGAGATCATTATGGTAAATGCAATAAGCCAGGCACAGAAATATAACTACTCCCTGATATGTAGACTATAAAGAGGTGATCATATGAAACTTGAGAGTAGAATGGTGGTTAACAGAGGCTGGGGAGTAAGGGGAGAGAGAAGGATGGGGAATGCTTGATCAGTGGGTACCGAGAGGTATAAGTAGTTCAGGTGTAATAATTGGACGTAGCTATACATAATGATTATGTACTAAATATTTCAAAAATCTAGAAAGCTTTTTAATGTTTTTACCAAAAAGAAATAATAAATGTTTGAAGAGATACATATGTTTCACCTGATTTGAACATTGTACAATGGATACATGTATTGAAACATCACATGGCCCCTTATTAATATAAATATTTTATGTTTTTATGGAACAGCAAAAAGAAATTCAGATAAAAAATAACTATCAATGCAAATAACTAATACTAATTAGTTCAATATTTACATTTTATACAAAATTTATTTCCAGCTACATTTGTGTGTTAAACTTCTTCAAAGCAAAATTCTTTTTGTAGATGACTTACTTAACTCAGTATTTCTTTCTTATCTATATTCATGACTTTTCAGGGTTTGTGCCATTAGATCTTTGAGCCATGAGTCACAATCTTATTTCAGAAAGACTCTTATTTCTGTCTACTGGTGCATATTGAAGTCTGAACTGATGAAACTTAGTGGGTATTGTAAACCCATAGCATCACTCTAAGCATGTATACCATCGTGAACTCAATGCTCTGTGATGATCAGAGTTCTCTCTCAGACCTGCTCACAATCACTAATTGAGAGTCACACCAAAAATCAGTTTTAATGGATTCACCAGTCTATGCTTTTACAATTGCTAAAGCATTTTTATAATTGCCTTTATTCTTTTATCCACAGTAAAACTGCCCAAACTGTATTTTATTTTTCCTTTCAACATATGCTAGATGCTACTAACTCATCCCATATATTACAAATTTCTGATATAAATAATAAATTAGTAAATATGTAAGGGTATGTGTAAAATAAATTACTAAACATGTAAGGGTATGTGTGTAATTTACTAGAAATCTTATTTTAATGAATATCCAAGCATTTTCTCTAGTATAAAATTTAGAAATTGTGAACCAAAATAGTATGAAAAATAATGTTGACATTAGCAAAATAGCAAGAAATATTGTGTTTAAGCATAAAATATGGGTTAGTACATATGCAGTTGTCCGTGTTTGCTCCCATAAGCAATTGCATGTTACTGCATCAAAAGGATTCATTGTGTCACACTTATATTATTTGAGTGTTAAAATGTTAACATATCAATATCTAGGCCCATGTTTCATATTTTTCAAACAGTTTGTGATAGAACACAATTATGATGCTATGCTATGATCCAAATTTCTAACATTTTTTTTTTACTTAATTCTATATTCCACTTAGGGAGAGTACCTTGTCTCAACTTCTACCTATAGAATGTAAATTCAGGGTGACTTCATCTATCAGATATCTTTGTGATGGATACTGATGGATGTACTTAACAAATGACTTCCTGGTTAACTGGCAAAAATTTTCCTATGTATCTCTACCAGGCACAGAAAATAGAAATAGCACAAAATATTCATAAGCCCTGTCTTTAAATTTAAAGCAATATACCAATATGCATAGTTTACTGCCGTTTTGTTCTGAACTTCCCAGCTGGTGTTTTCCTCTTTTGCTCTTATGCCACTGTAGCCCCTCTCCTGCCAACTGCTCTGCTGTTATCTCCTCCCTTTAAAGACTCATTACTAGTCAATTGCAGTCAATTCATGGTCAATAAAAGCTCTGTGCAAAAGGACAACACTGCTCATCCAACCTTGAAATGAACTATAAGAGCTAGGAGTTTTGGGTCATGCAGACTATCTTAAAAATAGGATATTACATTCTTCAGCAATGAGAAATATGTTAAGAGCCTACTTTCCATCTAGAAAGGTAGAATAAATAATATTAAACTCCAGCCACATTTTCCAAGATCGTGTGAGGCCATCATTGTTTTGAACTGGTTCTTCAGAGAGGCAATTCTGTTACCAGCCTAATAGATAAAACAATTTGTAGAGATGTGTTTTGGGTCCCTTTTGCCTCACCATTTGCATTTGCCTTTGAGCATTAATTTAGATGTTGTCCTTTATTCCTTTCCAGATCTCTGAAATCTCACATTTTCTCAACATCTCTCAGAAACTCTCCCCAATCAACTGAGAACAGGACCCTTAATTAGTGATGCCTTAGTTCCTGTATCCAGCACTCACACAATAATGAATACATGGTGGTAAAAATAGTTAATCGAATTATAAATAATTTGATATAGGAGTCAGTGTTTTTCTAGTCTGGGGATCAAACTCAGTTCTTTGCACATGCTAGGCAGGCACTCTACCACTGAGTAACATACCCAGCCCTGGAGGGAAGTTTTACTTAGGGATAAAATTTAGGGATGAATAAAAACATTATAAATAATTTTTAATCTGAATCAGAGTTATTATTACTATCATACAAAATAATATTACTTCTTCATTGCTCTTATACATTCATTGTTTCATAATTGATTATTCAAACTATTTACTTTTATGTTAAAATAATACAGAAAGACTTTCTGATGAAGTATGTGGGCTGTCATGAATAAGACTCCAGATTTTCCCATGAGAATTTAGAAATCCTGATTTAGAGTTTAGACATTTTCTAGAACAGACTTATCCTGTAAGTCTTTCAGTAATTATGGAAATAATTATAAATCAATGTTCTCCGAGTGGCTGCCTGTGACTACCAAATGTTTGAAATATAGCTCTGGCAACTGAAGAGTTATCACCTCTAAATTATATTAATTTAAATTTAAATGAACTAGCCACATAAAGCTACTGGCAGCCTTATTAAATAGTTCACTTCTAGATAGACAAGAAATAGAAATGTTCTAAATGCATTAATATTGTAGATGAGAAATTAAAAAGCATTGAGAGTACAGTTCACACAAAAATGTGAAATTATTATAAAATAATTAAAATAGCAAAGAAGATATTCTTTATTGATTGCATGTTTATTAGAAAGAAAATTTATCTTTTAGTTATTTAGAAGGGCTGACTAAGATTCTTATTCGTTATCCAGAAATAATAGGATGCTAATAGCAGGAACAATAATAAATGTAAAATTGCTGGGCATGGTGGCTCATGCCTGTGATACTTATCTTGAGATAAAGATGGGTACACACAGAGATTCCTAGCTTAGCTTCCATGTTCTCGTGTATTGAAACTCACATTGGTTCGTCTTTGCCAGACTTCTTCACTACTTCCAAGTCACCTTCCCATAGTGGCTTCTACCAGTTTAAGATTACTATGTACCTCTTCAGTGAGCACATCAACCACATTCAAGTTTTAGGTTTCTTTACCTTTCCCTATTCCCCCCGTGCGCATTCTCCCCTTAGCGTGTGACCCATGTCTAATGATATTACTTCATTTGTTTTGGGTCTGTAATCCAAATATGAGGGAGAACATGCAATTTTTGGCCTTCTGAGCCTGGCTAACTTCACTTAAAATGGTATTCCCCAGTTCCATCTATTTACCTGCGAATGACAACATTTCATTCTTCTTTGTGGCTGAGTAAAATTCCATTGTGCATAAATACCACATATTCTTAATCCATTCGTCAGTAGTGGGGCATCTTGGCTGTTTCCATAACTTGGCTATTGTGAATAGTGCTGCAATAAACATGGGTGTGCAGGTACCTCTGGAGTAACCTGAGTTGCATTCCTTTGGGAATATCCCTAGGAGTGGTATTGCTGGATCATATGGCAGATCTATGTTTAGTTTTTTAAGAAGACTCCATATTGTTTTCCAAAGTGGTTGTACTATCTTAGATTATTATCAGCAGTGTATGAGGGTTCCTTTTCCTGGGCCCATCCTCTCCAACATTTGTTGCTGGTGGCGTTTTTGATGATAGCTTTTCTAACAAGAGTGAGGTGGAACCTTAGTGTGGTTTTGACTTGCTTTTCCTTTACAGCCAGGGATAGTGAGCATTTTTTTCATTCCTTTTTGGCCATTTAGACCTCATCCTTTGAAAAAGTTCTGTTTAGTTCAGTTGCTCGTTTCTTTATTGGTTCATTAAATCTGGGAGGAGTCTAATTTTTTGAGCTTCCTGTATATTCTGGTTATCAGTCTTTTGATGTACAACTAGCAGAGATTTTCTCCCACTCTGTGGGTGGTCTCTTCAATTTAGAGACCATTTGTTTTGTAGTACAGAAGCTTTTTAATTTCATGTTGTCACGTTTGTCTAGCTTTTCTCTCAGTTGCTGGGCTGCTGGAGTTCTACTGAAGAAGTCTTTGCCTATACCTATTGTTTCCAGGGTATTTCCTATTCTTTCATGTACTAACTGCAAGGTTTCCAGTCTGATATTAAGGTCCTTTATCCACTTTGAGTTGATATGAGTACCGGGTGAGAGGCATGGCTCTAGTTTCAGTTTTCTGCAGATAAATATCCAGCTTTGCCAGCAACATTTGGTGAAGAGGCTGACTTTTCTCCATCGTAGGTTTTTGGTGTCTTTGTCAAAAATAAGGTGGGTGTGTGGATTTATAACTGGGTCCTCTATTCTGTTCCACTGGTCTACATATCAGTTTTTGTGCCAGTACCATGTTGTTTTTATTGCTATGGCTCTATAGTATAGTTTGAAGTTGGGTATTGTGATACCTCCAGCATTTCTCTTTTTACTAAGTATTGCCTTGGCAATTTGCAGTCTTTTGTGTTTCCAAATGAACTTTAGGGTAGATTTTTCAACCTCAGTGATGAATGTCATTGGGATTTTGATGGGACTTGTGTTGAACATGTACATTGCTCTTGATAGTAAAACCATTTTTACTATGTTTATTCTGCCAATCCATTAGCATGTGAGATCTTTCCATCTTCTGTAGTCTTCCTCAATCTCTTGCTTCAGTAGTTCTCCTTGTAAAGGTCATTTACATCCTGTGTTAAGTTTATTCCTAGGTATTTGATTTTTTTGAGGCTATTATAAATTGAATTGTTTTCTAATATTCTTTTCAATTTTTTCATTGTTGGTGTTTAGAGAGGCTACTGATTTTTGTAAGTTGATTTTGGTCTATGGCCATACCACCCTGAATGCACCCAGTCTTGTCTGTAAGTTGATTTTGTATCCTGCTACATTGGTGAAGCTGTTTTTGGTGTCTGGGAGATTTTGGGTGGAGTTTTTTGGGTCTTTGAGGTATAGGATCATGTCATCTGCAAATAGAGATACTTTGACTATTTCTTTAACTATTTGTATTTCTTTTATTTCTTCTTCTTGCTTATTGCTCTGGCTAGGAATTCCAGGATTATGTTGAATGGGAATGGGGAGCATGGTCCTCCTTATCTCGTTCTTGACTTTAAGGGAAATGTTTTCAGTTTTTCCTCATTAACTGTGATAATGGCTATAGGTTTGTCATATATAGCCTTTATAATGTTGAGGTATTCTTTCTATTCCTAGTTTTCATAGAGTTTTTATCATAAAGTGGTGTTAAATCTTATCAGAGGCTTTTTCTGCATCTATTGAGAGGATCATGTGGTTTTTGTCTTTGCTTCTGTTAATGTGCTTTTTTATATTTATTGATTTGTGTATGTTGAACCATCCCTGCATTCTGGGGATGAAGGCAACTTGGTAGTGGTCAATGATCTTTCTAATGCATTGTTGGATTCAGTTTACCATTATTCTATTGAGGATTTTTACATAAGTGTACATTAAGGAGATTCTCCTGTAGTTCTCCTTTTGGATGTGTCCTTGTCTGGTTTTGGTATGACTGCAATGTGGCTTCATAAAATGAGTTAGGCAGGTTTCTTTCCTTTTCTATTTTGTGGAGAAGTTTAAGGAGTGTTTGTATTAGTTCTTTGAAGGTCTGTTAGAATACAGCAGAGAATCCATCAGGTCCTGGACTTCTTTTTTGGGAGACTCTTTATTGCTGTTTCAATTTCATTATGTGTTATAGATCTGTTTAGGTAGTTAATATCCTCTTGGTTCAGTTTTGGATAGTCATAAGTATTTAGCAACTTATCCATTTCTTCAAGACTATACAATTTATGGGAATATTGGCTCTCAACATAGTCTCTGATGATTCCCTGGATTTCCTTAGTGTTTGTTATCTCCCCTTTTTTGTTTTAATAGTTTATTTTTAAACTGGTACATGAAATATAAAAATTATTCAGATTAATGGGGTAAAGGATGTTGAGTTGCATGTGTACATTGTGTCATATGTAAATCGGGTTAAATATATCCATCTTCTCAAACATTTATTAGTTCTTCATGAAAAAAACCTTTCAAAATCCTTTCTTCTTGCTTTTTGCAATGCACTGCAAGCATGTTACAGATAACATTATTGTTATCTATAGTTGTCCTATTGTGAAACATCACCCCAGAACATCTGGCTCCTATCTAATTATAACTTAATACATATTAATCCATCTTTCCCCAACTTCTCCCCCCACAATCTCCCCAGGCCCTAGTAGTCACTATTTTGTTCTCAAATCCTATAACATGGATTCTTTTACATTCCACATGTGAGTGAGGTCATGCTTATTTTCATTAACATAAAGATCTCCTGTCCATAAATTTTGTAAGTGACAGGATTTCATTCTTTCCTATGGTTCAACAGAATTCCTCTGTGGATATACACCATATTTTCTTTATCCATTTATGATTGATGGGCATTCAACTTTTTTCAGTTTCTTAGATATTGTGAGTAATGCTGCAATGAGCATGGGAGTGGGCAGGTCACTCTTTTGCAAACTGATTTCTTTTTGATATATTCTCAGTTGTGAGAAGGCTATGGAATATGGTAGCTCTATTTATTATTTTAATTGAGAAACCTCTATGCTGACCTAATTCACATTGGCACTGACTTTCGTTCTTCCATATCCTTGCCAGCACTTCTGTCTTCATTCTTTTTGATCATAGCCGTTCTCACTGTAGTGAAATAATGCCTTTTATGGTTTTGATTTGCATTTCCTTTAGGATTAGAGGTGTTTAACATTCCTTCATATACTTTTTGGCCATTTGTAAGAATTTTTTTTTGATGAATTTTTGGGTAGGGCTAGCACCCAGTTTTAAATCAGGGTTTTTTTTTTTTGTTGTTGTTGCTGTTTTTAGAAGTTCAGTATATGTCTTGGATTTCAACCACATATCATTAAAGGTATCGCCATGTGTTCTCAGCACCTTTGTGAAGAGTCAGTTGTCTGTAGATGTGTGGGTTTACTACTAGGGAACTATGGTGTTCCATCAATCTTTGTTTTCATGCTAATTACAGGCTGTTTTCTTTATTACAGTTCTGCAGATTTTGGGGTCAGGCCATAGAATGTCCTCTACTTTGCTCTTTTTGCTCACAATGGCTTTGGCTATGTGGGGTTTTGTGGTTGCATATTAATTTTAGGATTGCTTTTTCTAGTTCCTTCCTTTATCCTTAAGTCTCCTTTATATTATCTGTTTTCCTAAATTTTATACTAACACTTACTGCTCTGGTCATTTTTTAAGATTAGGGCTTGAAAAACCTTGATTTAAATATCTCACTAATTAGAGGTGCTTGTCAAACATAGATTAATTTGCTTATTGACTGTAAATTTTTTCTCTGAATCTGCCATCCGAAGTAGCATAACAATTAAGTTAGGATCCAATTCATAGAACTTTCTTAGATTAAATATGAGCTGTCATATATCCTGTTCACCTTGACAATTATTAAATCTTGCCATTTGTGCTATCGCCATCTCCCCTAACACCTAAATTCTGTCCCACATTTTAATGTATGGCATTAGAATTATCCATGACAATGAAGAAAATTATATTATTATGAATTCAAATAACAGTAAATTTATTTATAAAATTAATTATGTGATGACTAATTAAAAAAATTCCTCTTTGTTTCTGGACAAAAGGACAGATTTATATAATCATTTTAATTCAATACTGTCTCTCCTGCAGGTTCATTGTTCAACAAAAATAATTTTACATGTAGCCATGTGTTTCAGTGCTCCTCACAGACTTTTCTAACTAGAAACTTTCTATACTAACATCAAGATATGTTAATATCCTGGAAAACAAAACAGCTCTGAAATTTAGTGATTCATATTATTGAGTGACATTTTATTCACAGGAATCCAATGGCCAGAATTTTTTCAATAAGTCATGCATGTCGAGCATCAAGACTTTCACTATTTTGTTTTGTTAAACCTGGAAATAACAATACTTAAAGTTTAGGTGGCAATTTATAGAACACCACATACTGTTCTTTATTTTAGGCTGAAGACAAATATTTCTTCCTCAGATTACCACAATGATATAAATAGATCCTGGGGAGGTTATTGAAAGGGATTGTGGTTCTGAGCATAAATCCTTATTGAACCTGTGACTACTGAAGGTGTGATATTGGGAGCCTTGTTGATCAATAGTTTCAGTGAGCTAAAAATTGATGGAAAATCAGAGATTTATTCATGTTCCAGAGGAACAGGTAAAATTCAAAGTATCTGTGGGGGAGAGTTATGCTTCCCTCATTCTATCCAAAACCACATCTTTTATCGCACTGTCAAATATAATCGATTATATGTAAATGTAAAAGAATGCAGCTGGTTTTAAACCAATACAATATAAACAATGGGATAGTAGAAGCAAAACCAAAAAAAAAGAAAAGGAAAGCTACGTGTAATTTAGAAAGTCAACTTTCTTTTTAAAACTTATTTTACAAAGTAAGGGTTTTTGTTAGGACAATTTCATACATATACAGATGCTTCTGTCATAATCGCACCTTCATCACCCACTATTTTCTGTCTGACTTCTGCAGCCAGTACACTCATGCCAAATAGGTCTCCTTTTACTTTCTCATCTTTTTTTAATATCTAGATTGGCATATGAGAATAAAAACATGGTATTGGTCTTTCTAAGTCTGGCTTATTTAGCATAACATGATTATCTGCAGTTCCAAACATTTTTCTAAAAATGACACAAATCTATCTGTGGGGTTCTTTTGGTGATATTGTGGATTGAACTCAGGTCCTTGTGCTTGTTATAGAAATGCCTCATCTTGAGAAGCTAGTAACACTTGTTATTCGGTTATCTATGGTTGAATAACACTCCGTTTTGTATACAGTATACATGTTCTCTATCTGTTGTTGTCTTGATAGGCACATAGGCTGGTACTATAACTTGGCTATTGTGAATAGTGCCCCAATAAACATGGGTGTTCAGGGATATGAGTCACATCCTGATTTTGATTCCTGTAGATATATCCCTAAGAGTAGCATAGCAGGATCGTATGGCAGCTCTGGTTTGCAGCTTTTGATGAAACTCCATGCTGACTTCTATAGTGGTTGCACTAATTTACAACTTCCATCAACAGTGGCTAGGGATTTCTTTTTTCTTTTTCTTTTCTTTCTTTACATTCTTTTCTTTCTTTATTTATTTTTGTGGTACTGGGGTTTGAACTCAGGGTCTCCACCCTGAGCCACTTCACCAGTCCTCTTTTTTTGTGATGGGTTTTTTGGGGTCTCATGAACTATTTGCCCAGGCTGGCTTGGAACCATGATCCTCCTGATCTCTGCCTCCTGAGTAGCTAGGATTTCAGGAGTGAGTGACTGGTGCCTGGTTGGATTCATTTTCTCTCACCAGTATTTTGTTGTTGTTGTTTGTTTTCTTGTTATTTTCTTGACCATTGCCATTCTGACAGGGTTGAGATGGAATCTCAACATGGATTTTGTTTTCATTATTTATGGTTAATAATGGTGAACATTTTTTCATGTATTTACTAGTACTTTTACTTCTTGGGAAGACTGTTTGATTCACTACCCATATACTGACTAGAAGGTTTACTCTTTCTTTGTTTAACTTTTTGAGTTATTTTTTATTCTGGATATTAATGCCTTCTCAGATGAATAGGTGACAAAGATTTTCTCCCACTATTTATGCTATATGCTATATGCTATATGATTATTTCTTTGCTGTGAAGAAGGCTTCAAATTTGATGTAGCCCCACTGGTCAGTCCTTGCTCTTCTTTCCTGAGTTATTGAAGTGCCATTCCGAAAGTTACTGCCTATGCCTAGGTCACTAAGTGTTTCACTTATTTTTCCCTCTAGTAGATTCAAATTTTCAGGTCTTATAATGACATCGATACATATAAGTACACTTGCTTTTTCACTAAGATTACTCTAGATTCTCCCTTTTCAAATGGATCTGCTTATAGGAATGGGCATAAGACAAGATTTTCAATATTTACCTTGAATCGTTACACAATCTTCTCTGATTGACTGAATGTAGTGAATATGTTCTCTCTCTCTCTCTTTCTCTCGCTCCTCTTTCAAATACTAGACCTATGTAGCTCTCTTTAACAACTAGCAGAAAAATCTTCTGAAAACAACATTGTCAATAGTAGTCAAATATTTCAAACACAAGGTATTCTCTTTCTTCCATTGATTTAAATGTTAAACCATGTCTGTCTTTATTCACTATCATTGTTAAAAATTCTAAATTAAAACATATTCTTGATTAAGCATTGGTCTTTGGAATGGTTTAGAAATTTCTATGTTTTAATATGTTTCTCAAATATAATAAATCTTTAAATTTCAGTATTTTCTCGGGCAGACTATGTTTTCTATCCTCATTTGTCCTGTTTTATTTTTTGTTTGACTCATATTTGTACAAGTCTTATGAGATAAAATGTGATATTTTGATTGGTGTATTATTGGGTAATGATAAACTTGAGATAATTAACTTGCCCATCACCTTAAACTTTTCTCATTTTTCTATGGTGAAAGACTTTGAAATCATCTCTTATGATAATTTTGAGATCATATGTAATACATTTTGCTCATTATGTTCAGCCCACTGAGCTGAACAATAATTTATTCCTCTCTAACTATAGCATCGGGCTCATAGATCCTCTTCTCCTAATCTTCCCTACTCTCCAATTTTCCATTTCCCATTACAGAAATTCATGATAAATATTTCTAATTTTTCCTCCCTTGAGGACTCAAGTTTAGGATAAATAGTTCTGTTCACATCATATAAATGCTATCTCTTCTAGTTCTGACCCCTGCTGTTTTTACTTGCAAGTATTTCCTATCTTTAAGACTTCTTGGTTGTTTCTGGTATACTTTTTCAACTTCATCTTCCAACCTGATTATTTGCTCATCAGCAATGTCAATTTTGATATTTACCTCATCTATGGAATTAATATTCCAGTCATTATATTATTCACAACTTGAATTCTTTTTTTTTTGACATCTTTTTTTCCCTTTGTTTTACTGTTGTGCTGGGTGGGGGTACACCATGGTATTTACAAAAGCTCTTAAAAATACATCAAATAGATCATATCTGAATTCACCTCCTCCACCATTCTCCTTTATCCCTCCTCCCACCATTCCTGGAACAGTTTCAACGAGTCTCATTTTTCCATTTACATACATGTGAACACAGTATTTGCACCATATTCACCCTCCCACACCCTTCCTCCATCTACTCCTCCTCCCATTGATACCAATCCCCCTAGGCAGACCTGTTCTGCCCTCTTATTCTCCAGTTTTGAAAAAGAAAAATGTGACATTGTTTGTTTAAGAGAGCTACAGAGGGAGTAGCTCCTTTCCATATATATAGGTATTATAACCCTAATTTATTTCAACAAATAATTCCTGCTTATTATTTATAGTATTATTCCATGATTTTTTGAGGTTGTTTATTGTGATTAAGTAGGATATTTTATCCATATTACATTTATTATCTTCATTGTCTATTGAAGGCTTTCATGGTCTTCAAAAAACTACTATGGTTCTCCCTGGACTTAGATTCCCCGGGGAGTATCAGCGGCTCTAGCAGTAGTAGTAAAGATCAGGCCCAAGTCTACTGTGACACACTCTTGCCTTGGTCACATACAGGTGAGAGTATTCTTGGTCCTGGATAACATTCTCACTTATCTGTGAACTAGCCAAGATTGGCTAATTTTTTGTGTCAATTTGTTTAGTCTGTAGGACATAGTTCATAGTACACCAGATTTTGGTTAAATCCTAGTTTAGGTTTTGCTAGAGTTAATAGTTGTATCAGTCTTAGAGTAAATTGGGTTATTCTCCATAATGTGAGTGAGCCACAACCAATGAATTGAAGACCTGAATAGAAAGGTTCACTCAGGAAGAAGAAAGTCTGCTCCCAGACTACTATGAACTCAAATGCAACATTGTGCCTTCCTGGGCTTCTATCTTTATTGCCTTCCCTGTGGATGTCAGACATTCCACTGCAACAAGCACAGAGCTAATTAAAAGAAAAAAAAAAACAACTCTATCTTCTCTGTCCCTGTCTGTTTCTCTCTCTTTTCTGTCTGTCTGCCTGTCTAATGTATATATGTATACACATATATACATACACACATATATGATATGTAAATTTTATTAACTCTTAATGATAAAAATAAATAAACAAACAAATGTCATCAGGTAAATAAGTAGCTATTTTATGAAAAGTTAAATTGTATTTTCACATTACATGGTAGAAGAAAAGTAACAAAGTGATTACATTTTTTAATGAAAATGTCAAGTTTAAAGAAAACATATATCAGTGAAAGAGCTCTGTGCCAGGACATGAGTTTCCTAATAATGAAAAAGGAAACTGATAAAAAATCATTGAAGTCAGAAGAGAAAATAGCCAGGGCCACTAAATCCACTATGACCTCAGAAATACTGAAAGAGAGTAGCAAGCGTTAATGTGTTGTGTCAGAGAGATGTTCTTACAGAGACAATAAAACCTAAAACAAAATTAATTTAATTAGTAAGCATTCAATTGACATCAAATAAAAACTAAACATGCAGCTAATAAGACTATCAAGTAAAACCTAACCTAATCAGTAACTTCAAAAAGAGTTGCTTTCCTAATTTTTTTACAAATCTTACAAATATATAAACAAATCATTTTTTTCTTTCCATGTTACCAAACATTGGGAACAAGTACAGTAAAGAAATATTTTTAAGTAGCACCAAGACAAGCAAACTGTGGAAGAGAAACCCGTGGTCATATGTGATATCTAAGATTTTAATTGGAAACTTAAGTAAACCACTTAATCATTGATTTAACTATAGTTTTACCTATGAAGAATTTTGTATACTCAAGCACTTAAGTACACTAAGATAATATCATGTGGATACCATACACAGTGATGGTGGGAAGGTAATTATTAAAACTAGTTTGGAAAACAATTTGATATTGAGATTGAAGTCAATATTACAATTTCTGACTCAGCAATTTTATCTCTATGTATGACTGATATATCATTTGAACCAGGACTCATATAACTTAATTATTGTATCTAGCAAAACTAGTTACACTAGTCAAACTAAAAATAAATTAAATGTAAATCAAATAAATGAAAATATAATGTATAAACCAAATGTAAATGTACAAATGTAAATGTACATTTGGTAAAAATGATAAATTCAGTTTACTTACATAATAGTATAATATAAAACACTGAATATAAGCTTTTTACTGCTAATAGAGATAGATCTTTAGCATAACTGTAAATGAAAAAGCAAGTTTCATTTATATTCATGTTTTTCTGTCACTATCTATCATCTACCTTCTATCTCTGTCATCGGTACAAACACAGTAGTTTTATGCTGATATGTAAGTATATACAAAGATGGTTTTAGTCCTAATTTTTAACATGAAGAGGTGTTGAATCACATTGAATTAGTTCAGCTAGTAGCGTTTCATTCTTCAATCTATTTGTTCTTTGCCTTTGCATTAATATTTTTTGGTGGTACTGGGGATTGAACTCATAGCTGCATGCTTCATAGAAACACTCTACTGCTCAAACCATCCCTCTAGTGTTCATTAAAATTTAAAACCAAACCACTCCACAAAATCAACTGATTAGTTAGTATCATCTTTTTAAACTCATTGATTTATTTTAATAATTGATGTTTTAAGTGATTGCTTAGACTGAGATTGGGCTGCACAGTCTTTCTTTCAGTGTGTTTACTTAATTCTGATAAAAGTTTATGTTAGTGTCCTAAAATGAATAAATATTTAACATAATGTTCTTTCCTAAAATTAGTAAAATTCACTTATAAAATTTTACT
Source organism: Castor canadensis (assembly GCF_047511655.1). Classification (NCBI taxonomy): domain Eukaryota; kingdom Metazoa; phylum Chordata; class Mammalia; order Rodentia; family Castoridae; genus Castor; species Castor canadensis. Next base: position 166,909,624 of record NC_133391.1, read on the forward strand.
CTGATATTAATTTTTGAAGTACATTATTTGAATAGTGAGTGAATATGCTCGATAGTTTTATGAGTATGTGTACACTTTTAATTAGAGAACTGTTTGGTTAATTTATCCCTAAAAATGTTTCCATTTCACTGAAATTATATTGCTTTGTCATAGTTATTCACAATATCTTTTTATTTTCTTTACATAGCCTGCCATAAGTTACAATATTATAATATATACCATTTTTATTCTCTAACATTGTTTAACTGCACTGTCTGCTAATTGTGATTTATTTCCTTTTTTTCATCAAAGAGTTAGCAAATGTACAATTCATTTCAGCTTAATAACATTTGGTTTGTGACCTACACTATAATATCAATTGGATATACCTTTGTACATTATTATTCATTAATATCCTATTAATGAATTACTGATCCTATTTTTATTTCTAGTATTTTTAAAGTTTTTTAAAAGAAATTTTCATGCACATGTTTAGGTCATTATTTTCCACATTTTTGGTTTTCTTGTTGCATGCACACAAAGAGCCAGTGGTCAATTGTACACGTATGTAATGGAAGTCTTACCCACATTCAACTTTAATAGTGGGTCTAGAATGGCACTAAAAGAGCTAAACTATAAGCCAGATCAATGGTTAGCAACTAATAATCCATCAGACACACCTTGGTTTTGGAATTTCTGAGGAGGGTTAAAATTATGTGTCTAGGCAGCACATATCTCAGGTCACATAAGCCTGTTCTGACCATTTGTCCATTGTATGCTCTAAAATTAATCCTACATGCATAGAAAATATAAGGCAATTCTTCTAGTCCTAATGTATATCTGAAGAAGCAAATCTTATCTGTTGATATTTAAAAAAATCTCTTTCATGGAATATAAAGTTATTTTAAGTATCCCAAGGAGGGACATGTCAGCAATAGTCTCTTCTGCTAAGCGCATTTATTTTAAAATATGTATGTGTTTGAATTTGTACATATCTCTCCAAGCACCACTGCTGATCCCACTGGGCATTTGTGTAATATTGTTTTAATACACTTTTTCTTTTTCATGAACACATCATCTATAACATTTTTATATCTTAGACCCTTGAGATTGTATTCATGTGCATTTATTTAATCATCATCTATTTTGTGTATTTTAAAAATAAAACAAAATTTGTTGGGTGTTCATTACATTAAAAATGAGAATTCAACTCATAGTGCAATTTTCTTATACAATCTGGTGAAAGATATGAATATTTTAGTGATTTTCATACTGCCTTATGTATCTATTACTTTATGTACTTTGATGTTGCATTATTTGATATGTTAATTAATGACTGGCATTTTTACTTCCATAAAAGAAATGATCTATTTGCTTCCTTGAACTGTATTTTTATCGTGTATCAATTTTTATATGTTTTTAACTTGGTACTTTTAACAAAATTTCTTGATAAATGCCAACCCATGTGCTATGTTATTTTTGATATATTGTATTATTTTTGCTTCAAGAGGATGAGGGGTCATTTCTGTCTCAAATATGCACACATATAAAGTACTGTAAATTAGGTATATAGCTAATATTGATTCTACAAATCCCTAATATTGCTTATTTCTACATATTAGATAGGAATATGTAAGTATCGATAAAGAGAAAAACAAGCATGCTTAATTAAATCAATGATTATAGCATTAGTACCGGCAAGGAATAAAAATATTCTGCCCCAAGTGGGAAAATAAAAAAATTATTGCAAAATACTAGTCCAATAAACAACCACACACACACACACACACCATAAATTTAAAATATTTTTAGATTATGAAGAAATACAGTAGGTATTGTATAGTTTCACATGAGGGTGATATTTCTTTTGGTTCTGGAAATTAATTTATAGGTAAAACTCAGCTGTCTTAAATATATCAAAAGAACGTAATGAGTAGTATCTGCATTCATCAAGCATGTAAAAACATTGATTATCTATTTGACATCAAAAATTAAAGGACATGTAAAGAGAAGCATAAGTGTAAAGTAGTCTCATTTGCAATGCAGCTGAATTCTTCCTTGAAAAAGAAATTTAGCAAAACTATTTACATTTTAAAATAAATAAAATGTAACATTTCTGTACTGGGGGAAGAAAGCGTATATGGACAAAAACTTAAGATATGGGAGAGTGAGTAGTAATAGGTGGTTAATCAATGTACAGAATTTAAAATAGTCTAAAACAGTTTGATTTTATATGTTACAAACTATATACAGCTGAATACTTTTTTCTGATACATACTTGGATTTCACTTGATCTAGCTGAGCTCTCACTGAATGACAGCTGATTCTGGAGAAGTTTACTTACACATCTTTGAGATGACTGTAGTTTGAATGATTTTAGAGATTGACTCAGGTTTCTCCTGTGGTTGCTGTTTTCATTCAAGGTACTGGAGTCTGAACTCAGGACCTTCTGCTTGCTGAACAAGTGCTCTACCAATTGAATCATACCCCCAACACTTTTCACTTTAGTTACTTTTCAGACTAAAGAAAAGTAACCATTTTTGCCTGGGGCTGGCCACAAACCTGTTTCTCCTATCTCTGCTTCCCATATAGATGGTAATGTAGAGATAAACCACCATTCCAAGCTTGTTCTTTAAGGTAGGGTCTCACTAACTTTTTACTCTGGTTGGCCTTTAACTGTGATCCTTCAATCTTTGCTTCCCAAGTAACCAACCAGAATTACAAATAAGAGCCACTGTGCCTAAACTCAAATTCAGTTTTAACAACATCTTATTCTGAAATTTCACCATAATTGGTATACCCTGTACACTGAAATCTACAAAACACTGGAAGTAGTTGCACAATGTATACATTTGTTGAATCAAGAAATGGAATACTCACACAAATTGATTTTATGATATGAAAGTTATAATTTAATAAAACTATCAAAAAGCATTATTTGTACAAAAGGAAACTATCAATGAACATAACAATGGCTCTGAATTTAACAATGTGTATTCAAAAATTAATCTGAGGAAAATTATTACTTCATACCATGTAATATCTCATTGCACAAGCATTAGTGAAATTGGTGTTTTCAATGATTTTTGTGTGCAAGTAATATCCTTTTGCAACCATTGGCTTGGTGAGGTCCTCAGATCATGGGGAAAGGATCTGTGGAAAAACTGATGATAAAGACACACAAAAGGAAAGTCTTCCAGTGGTAGATTTTAATCCATAGAGGACATGAAATCATGAAACACTAACATGAATGTTTTGGAAGGAAATTCTAACATTTTTAGTTCTCTCTGCACTTGTTCCCCCAAGGTATGGCCAGGACTACTTGCTCCTATTGGAAAAAACTCCAAACTTGTTTTCTCTGAAAAGATAAGATTGAACACCTGAATCTTTATCAGTTCTACCTTAATACTCCATCAAGATACCATCAGGGAAAAGCACCAAGACCCTACCCATTTGTGACATTTGTAAAAGTTCTTATAATATATCTGTGGGGATTAGAGTAGGAGAAGCCCATGAGGACATAAACACAGTTGTGCTCAATATTCTGCAGGCTGAGATTTGGTACAGCCCCAGCAGCAGAAGAGAGTGAGAAAGCAAGATGCAGCTCAGCTGCTTTTCCTAAGTTGTTTATGTTCACAGAAGCAAGAACGCAGGTTCCTCTTGTTACAATGTCATTCCCCTCCCTGAGAAGTGCTGCTCCACCTTATTTAACACTGGGTATAAAAGACTTGCTAAAGGATGACTCAAGGCTTTTGGATGAAGGCAGGCTTTTTGGATGTGAGAGGCTTTTTAATGGGGGGGCTTTGATGGGGCTCTTTGAAGGGAGATTTGCTGAAGGGAGGATTACTGAAGGGAGGATTGCTGAAGGGAAAAGAATTGCTGAAGGAGAATTGCTGAAAGGGAACTGCTAAAAAGCTAACCTAAAGAAAAGCTAAGAGAAAACACAGGACAGAGCAAGTCTAAGGAAAAAGACTTTAAAGAACAGAAAAGAAGACTTTAGAAGTGAAGTTTTAAAGAATAGAAAGAAGAACCACTTTAGAAGCAAGGATTTAAAGAACTGTAAGGGAGTAAGGCCTTAAAGAATAAAGATAAAGAATAGAAGAGGATAATAGAGAAAAGAGGCAATGAGGCTGTTGTGTGATGCCATCCAAGTGCCCAACACACCTGGCCCCAGCTTTCTGTCTGTCTATCCTTTGTTCTTTGTGCATCTTCTGTCACCTCAGTTAAGTTCAGTAATAACCAGAGTGAGATAAAGCTCATTTCATATATCAAATATATCATACTTGAATTTGGCCCCTCAACCATTCTCTTTCAGACACTTACAGCTGTCACTCAGGTCACAGTTTGTAGACCATTTTGCCATCATAGTTAATTGTCAGATTACCTTTCATAATACAACTGGAGAATCCAGTAAAGAAGAGCACAAGGAATCCCCCCAGCTTCTACACCCAATGTGGTCACAAATCAAAACAAGGTGTTTCTAATCTAGATGCCTGAATATGATGGTGTCTAGTATGCTATGGAATAATATCCTGTGCAGAGAATATCCTGAATTGACAAAGTCAGGGTGCTCACAACATGCAGAGTTTACAGAGGATTTAATTGCACTAATTTCTTTATTATTAATGCCAAACACACATAAGAAGTCTTCATCAGTATTGGTCACGCCATGATGAATGTTCCGCCAGTGTGGCTGCTCTGGGGATATTATATCAGCCTGAAATAATTTTCCTGCAGGACCACCAGCATGAGAAGCAAGATATCTTCAATTGAATATAAACACTAGATCAAGCTGTATTTCAGAATCCTGGATTTTGCTTTGCCATGAGGAACACTAAAGCATGAATTGAAGGCACAAATATAACATGAGCCCCATTAACTTTCTTTAAAATGACTTACAGCCTCACTTGGACAGTTCCATTAAATGTTGTATCCACTGTAGAATCTGACGTATCTGAAGAAATCTCAACAAACAAAAGTAAAGTAATAGAAATGTGTGGAAATGTTAAGTGTATGTCATAAAAAGACACTTTTGTCCCAGTTTCCAAAATGTCATGAATTAAAAGAAAATTTTACTTCTATGCTGGTGAGGTTTGAACATGGTTATCCCACACTGAAAGCCATATGGACATTTGATTTCAATACAAAGGGTTTAGGTGGTAGAACCTGTAAGAGGTGATTAGGTCATTGATAAGGATTGACGCTTTTCTTGTAAGACTGTATTAGTTATGGAGGGAATGAGTTCTTGCTCTCATGGAACTGAATTAGCTGCAACAAGAGGGGTTTTTATCAGGGTAGGCTGCCCTGTGCTAGCACCTTTCACAGTGACTGCTAACTTCTTCCCTTTCTGCATCAGTAGAAGCAGCATGAGACCCTCACTAAAGTTGTACTCTTGAACTTCTAAGTCTCTAGAACTGGGAAAAAAGTAAATTTCTTTCCTTTATAAAATTACCCAATCTTAGATATTTTTACAGCAACAAAATAGATTAAGATAGCTATGTTATGTTTAAGTAAATAAATAAATATATAAATAAATGAATAAATTAATACATAAATACAAAAATATTATTGTGTTCTTAGAGGAAAGAGTAAATAGTTACTCTTATGTATACACTGAGAAGTTGTGTTTATAAACACTCCTATTTTAATCTCTGGAGTAATGTTATTCTTTCCAAATCAGATGGAATTCAGAAGCTACTGAAGAGTAGGCTCTAGTAATTACTATAGTCACTGGAAATGTGCAGTAAATGCAGTAAATAAGAAAAATGTTATTTCTGTTATGGAGAAATGGAGAAGGATGTTGTAACAATTTTTGTCAATAGATAATGTGTCGAATATTAATTATTAATAAACATTCTGGAGCAAAGTACCACTCTCCTTGAGTGGCTCAAATTTGGATGGTCTAATGAGTTTTACTATGCCTATTACTTTCTGTAAAGCACTACTGAAAGTACTGAAAGACTAACACCAAATAGGTGTTAGTCCTTAAGGAGGCATGGTCACAGTATAGCCATTTTTACTATGGATAAACCAATCCATGAGCATGAGAGATCTTTCCTTCTTCTGTAGTCCTCTTTGATTTCTTTCTTCAATGGATTTTAGTTTTCCTTGTAGAAGTCATTTACATTCTTTGTTTATTCCTAGGTATTTGATTTTTTTGAGGCTACTATAAATGGAATTGTTTTCCAATATTCATTGCTGGTATTTACTGATTTTTGTTAATGAATACTCTATCCTGATACTTTGCTGAAGCTGTTTATGCTATCTAAGCAATCTAACTGTTCAGTGAAACTCCCATCAAAATCCCAACGACATTCATCACAGAGATTGAAAAAGCAATCCTAAATCTCATTTGGGAGCACAAAAGACCACAATTAACCAAGGCAATAATAAGGAAAAAAGAACAATGCTGGAGGTATCACAATACCAAACTTCAAACTACACTACAGAGGCTTAGCAATAAAAACAACATGGTACTGGCACAAAATCAGACATGAAGACAAGTGGAAGAGAATATAGGACCCAGATATAAATCCACACAGCTAGAAACAACTAATTTTTGATGAAGTCACCCAAAACATACAGTGGAGAAAAGACAGCCTCTTCAACAAATGTTTCTGGGAAAACTGGTATTGTCAGCAGAAAACTGGATCAATGTTTGTCACCCTTTACAAGTATCAGGACAAAGTGAATTAAGGACCTTAATATTAGAATTGAAACCTTGAAGTTAGTACAGGAAAGAGCAGGGAATACTCTGGAAGCAATAGGCTTAGGCAAGTCCTTCTTCAGTAGAACACAAGCAGCTCGGCAACTAAGAGAAATGCTGGACAAATGGGACTACATGAAATTTAAAACCTTCTGCACAACAAAACAAGTGGTCTCTAAATTGAAGAGACCATCCACAGAGTGGGAGAAAATCTCTGCCAATTATACATCAGAAAAGGGACCTATAACCAGAATATACAGGGGACTCAGAAAGCTAAACTTCCCCTCAAAAATCATGACCCAATGAAGAAATGGGCAAATGAAGTGAACAGAGCCTTTTCAAAGGAAGAAGTCCAAATGGCTAAAAAAACACATGAAAAACTGCTTACCATCCCTGGCCATAAAGGAAATGCAAATGAAAACTACATTGAGATCCCACATCACTCATGGTAGAATGGCTCCCATCAAGAAATGTTAGCGAGGTTGTGGGAAAAGAGAACCCCCTTACACTGCTGTTGGGAATGTAAGTTAGTACAACAACTATGGAGAACAGTAGGAGGCTCCTCAAGAAACTAAAAATATATCTTCATATGACCCAGCAATACCAATCCTAGGGATATACCTGAAGGAATGTGAGTCAGCTTACAACAAAGGCACCTGCACACCCATGTTTATTGCAGTACTATTCACAATAGCTAAGCTATGGAAACAGCCAAGATTCCCTACTACTGAAAAATGGATTAAGAAAATGTGGTAATTATATACAATGTAATTTTATTCAGTCACAAAGAAGAATGAAATGTTGTCCTTTTCATGTAAATGGATAGAATTGGAGAACATCATTTTAAATGAAGTTAGCCAGACTCAGATCAAAAGCCACATGTTCTTTTTCAAATGTGGAATAAGGACCTAATACAATGCAGCAATATCATGAAACATTAGTCACATTAAGGGGAGGTCACTCATGGGAGGAGTAGGGTAAAAGAAGGAAACTAAGAGCTTAAATATGGTTAATGTACTCTCTAGTCAAGAATGAATATAGAAATCTTAAATAGACTGAAACTACCATAAGAAAGGGACTAAGGTAGAATGTAGAAAATTAGAGATAACAATAAAACTCTCGATGTAGCTACCTTTATCTCAAATAAGCAAATATGTCATGTTTTTCTCTTTTATATTTTCTCTTCTACAAAACTGGAGAACAGAAGGGCAAAACAGGTCCTGCCCACGGGGTAGGGTTAACACCAGTGGGAGATGGCAGGGAAAGGGAATAGGAGGGTGAATAAAATGAAAACTCTGTACACATGTATGCTAATCCAAAAATGATACCTGTTGAAACTAGTCCAGGAATCAGGAGAGCGGAGGATAAAGGAGAGTGATAGAGGGAGTGAATTCAAGTATGATATATTTGGTACATTTGTAAGAATCTGTGTAAATGTCACAATGTACCTCCACCCAGCACAACTATAAAGATAAAAAAGATAAACCAAATTGGCCACTACTTTGACTTGGAGCTTCTAGCCTCCAGAATGTGGGAAATTAAATTTCTGTGGTTTAACCCAAAAGCAGGAGCCATGGTGGGAAGAAGGAAGGTTGCTTAGCTCTCCTGCAACTCTTTGCTGTCATCACTGTGTGGGAGAGATGAATTCTGAGGAAAAAAACAGTTGATGTAGCTAATGTTCCTTTAATCATGTTAATAACAACAGACTTCCGGGTAAATGAATTAATGGTACATTCCAGGAAGAGTCTTTACCTACATGAGGCTATTGCTGGATTTCCTGATTTGTATATGAATATAGAAAATACACATTTATAATGAACAGATCCAGGAAAATGTCAAACATTTTACAAGCATCTGCAATTCAAGTGGAAATATGTCATAAAACACAAATTTTTTCTTACCCATTCAGTTATTTGCCGGAAGAGAAGGAGAGTCTAGTTTTCTCATTACATGGCTATTAGAAAACACTTAATAAATAATTGGTTTGTGTAAGTGACCTATTTTACTGTCCAAATGTGTGCCTAAATTAAGTATAGGTATAAACATACTGCATTCCTCATATATGAACTATATATACATACATAATATACATATATTTATCTCTTAAAGTCATCTGTAAGTTTCACACCACATTCGATATTTTTAGCATTTTCTAAGCCTTTATTATATCAAAATTTACATTGTTATCAACTCATGTAATTTTTATGTGGATGACAAAAATAAATTCTGCCTGATATATAAATGTCAGTGTATTTAATTTACAAATTAAATTAGAAATAACTCCAACTTTAAATATCAGAATCTAATAGGAGAAAGTGTTTAATTTATCTCAATATAAACCTATCTCTACAATATTATTCATAAATTTGTAAAACAATTTTAATAAGTAAGTAATACATGATTATTCTGTTATTTTTGCCTTGGGGATGCCCTTTTGAGTTAAATCTATTAAATTGTTTATGACCTGTATGGCAGTATACACCTATAATTCCAGTTACAATGGAGACAGAGGAAGGAGAATCATAAGCTCAAGGCCAACCTGGGTAATACTGTGAGAACCTGTCTTCAAAAAATTGATTAATGAATGTCAAAGTGAAGCAGAACTTGAAACCAGCAATGCCAGGAAAATTTTTGTATCTTTGTGTTATATTTTAACTTTGCTATTGGTTTGCTTGGGTTTCTTATAGGCTAATTCTTAATAATAAATAATTTTAACTAAAAGTGTTCCTACCTTGCCAATTCTCATATGATTTGTTGTTTGCCCCTTTAAATGAATTTGTTAATCCTATCAGAAAGAAAAGATTAAGTAGGTGTTAACAGGAGTCCAATTACTTCTAGTTATCATCTTTAATATGAACATAAATACTATTTTCTCACTCAAAAGGGGCCATCTTAGCACCAGAGGGCTGACTAAGCATTTATTTGTGTTTTAATTTGAAGATGCAGTTCAAATCAAAACAGTCTAAGATATACTGAGATCAGACAACTTTTTCTATCTAATGTAATCAATGTTACAAATTATATTAACAGATCTTCTAACTTTGAAACACATTTGCATACATGAAGAAATTTTGCTTGCTCTTGATCACATGTTATCCAAGTAGCATGTGGGTAAATATACAAAGTTAGTCAAGATTTTTCCATTAATATTTGTAGTTGAAATTTATCTGAATTATTTATCATATGTATTTTTCCTTAAAGAATTCAATATCATGGTCTTTATATTGGCTTTCTAGAAACCTCAGGAAACTTTCAAAATGATTCCTTTTTTTTTAAACAAATTACGAGGTCAATGTAATCACCTGTGTGAACAAATCTAGACTTTTGAGAAATCCCCATGCTGCTTCAGACTAAAGGGTGATGGGTTTGTTTCTCCAATTGGCAGGTTTTCCGGAGTTATGGGGCCCTCTTTGGATGACCTAGGAGATTTTTCTACAGGACAGAGAGAATTAAAATGTACATGTGAGTAAATGGTGAATGGATGAGGTACATTGCAGCACAGTAACTCAGAAAGACTAACACTGCTTTTTCAGACACAATGAAAATTTAAAACTTGATTCAGTATCTTTTGAATACTTGATATTTAAAGGAATATGGTATTCAAGAAAAAGTTATAGTTGAATTACATACAGAAGCAATTCACTTCTGTTTTATGGAGAAAATAGTATCGTTATAGAATAAATTTTGAGGTTACATTGCAAAATTAATGCATACAACTGAAATGAAAGATGAAGTTAACGGCTATTATAATCTAATATTCTCCCTCCTTTAAGTATTTTCCTGGCAGATATTTCAATGTAAAACTGCATTCAGTTGAGTGTTGGTTAAAGTACTTAAGAGGATTTTTGCCTGATGTATAGGTAAAAATTAGGCATAAATCAAATACTCCTTTCTTCTCATTTTAAGAATATTTAAAAACAAAGCATGAAACTACTAAACTGTTTCCAAGTAATGTAACAATGAGCTAAATTAATTGGAACTATTCACAGTATATAAAATCTCCATCATATAAAAAGGTAAAATTCAAAATAAACAAATATATAATCCATGATAAGAGAAATCAATTCTTAAAATTGACCCCAAATTAGCATAAACTATATCCTAGTTTCCTCTATTAATATAATTGCACTTCCTGTGTTCAGTAAGTTACAGGAAGTTTAGTAGTATCTATCTAAGTTTAAAAGACATACTGATTGATTGAGAAGGACCTGAATGTGCTTGAGATAGAAAACTCTGTTCAGAAGGTGCTGCAGGTTACACCCTGCAAAAGAAAAGATTGATAAATGTGAGTAGCAGTACAAACTATCAAAAGTTAACATCACAGAGGAAAAATTCAGAAAATCATATCTCTGTGGGAAAACATTAAGATATCCCTGAAGGAAAGGACATACATTATTTTTTATAAATATTTTAGCTAGGTTAGGAATACATAAATCTGAAAATTTCAACTAATTACAACCAAAAGTAAAAAACCAAAAAGTCTGAAGAAAAAATACTATGTCAAGTAATAATTAAATTCTTTAGATAAAGAGAAAATGATAAGGGAAAAAAACCTTAAAAATAACAAGACAGAGGCATACTATGTAAGAAGAAATGCAGAAAATAGTAAAAATTGATTTCTTCTTGGAAAAACACAAGTTGGGAGACTGTGGATCACCATTATTTAAATATTAAAAGAAATTAATGAATGTTTCCTGGAAGTCTGTAGCTAGTAAAGTCATATTTTCAATATACATGTAGATAGAGATGTATTCAGACACAGAAAAAGTAACAGAATTTATTACCAGCAGACCTACCTGTAAGAAATGCTAAGAGAAATTTTTCTGGCAAAAGGAAAATGAATCTAATGCTATATAAAGGAATAAAAAGCATGAAAAATGGTAGCAGATATTACTATTTTCTTTCCTTTTTTATTGTTTTATTATTCATATGTGCATACAAGGCTTGGGTCATTTCTCCCCCCTGTCCCCACCCCCTCCCTTACCACCCACTCGACCCCCTCCCTCTACTCCCCACCCCCTCAATACCTGACAGAAACTATTTTGCCCTTATCTCTAATTTTGTTGTAGAGAGAGTATAAACAATAATAGGAAGGAACAAGGGTTTTTGCTGATTGAGATAAGGATAGCTATACAGGCAGTTGACTCACATTGATTTCCTGTGCATGTGTATTACCTTCTAGGTTAATTCTTTTTGATCTCACCTTTTCTCTAGTTCCTGGTCCCCTTTTCCTATTGGCCTCAGTTGCTTTTAAGGTATCTGCTTTAGTTTCTCTGTGTTAAGGGCAACAAATGCTAGCTAGTTTTTTAGGTGTCTTACCTATCCTCACCCCTCCATGGGTGCTCTCGCTTTTATCATGTGCTTAAAGTCCAATCCCCTTGTTGTGTTTGCCCTTGATCTAATGTCCACATATGAGGAAGAAAATACGATTTTTGGTCTTTTGGGACAGGCTAACCTCACTCAGAATGATGTTCTCCAATTCCATCCATTTACCAGTGAATGATAACATTTCATTCTTCTTCATGGCTGCATAAAATTCCATTGTGTATAGATACCACATTTTCTTAATCCATTTGTCAGTGCTGGGGCATCTTGGCTGTTTCCATAACTTGGCTATTGTGAATAGTGCTGCAATAAACATGGGTGTGCAGGTGCCTCTGGAGTAACCTGTGTCACAGTCTTTTGGGTATATCCCCAAGAGTGATATTGCTGGATCAAATGGTAGATCAATGTCTAGCTTTTTAAGTAGCCTCTACATTTTTTTCCATAGTGGTTGTACTAGTCTACATTCCCACCAACAGTGTAAGAGGGTTCCTTTTTCCCCGCATCCTCGACAACACCTGTTGTTGGTGGTGTTGCTAATGATGGCTATTCTAACAGGGGTGAGGTGGAATCTTAGCGTGGTTTTAATTTGCATTTCCTTTTTTGCTAGAGATGGTGAGCATTTTTTCATGTGTTTTTTGGTCATTTGAATTTCTTCTTTTGAGAAAGTTCTGTTTAGTTCACTTGCCCATTTCTTTATTGGTTCATTAGTTTTGGGAGAATTTAGCTTTTTAAGTTCCCTATACATTCTGGTTATCAGTCCTTTGTCTGATGTGTAGCTGGCAAATATTTTCTCCCACTCTGTGGGTGTTCTCTTCAGTTTAGAGACCATTTCTTTTGATGAACAGAAGCTTTTTAGTTTTATGAGGTCTCATTTATCTATGCTATCTCTTAGTTGCTGTGCTGCTGGGGTTTCGTTGAGAAAGTTCTTACCTATACCTACTAACTCCAGAGTATTTCCTATTCTTTCCTGTATCAACTTTAGAGTTTGTGATCTGATATTAAGATCCTTGATCCATTTTGAGTTAATATTGGTATAAGGTGATATACATGGACCTAGTTTCAGTTTTTTACAGACTGCTAACAAGTTTTCCCAGCAGTTTTTGTCGAATAGGCTGCTATTTCTCCATCATATATTTCTAGCTCCTTTGTCAAAGACAAGTTGGTTATAGTTGTGTGGCTTCATATCTGGGTCCTCTATTCTGTTCCACTGGTCTTCGTGTCTGTTTTTATGCCAGTACCATGCTGTTTTTATTGTTACTGTTTTGTAATATAGTTTGAAGTCAGGTATCGTGACACCTCCTGCATTGTTCTTTTGACTGAGTATTGCCTTGGCTATTCGTGGCCTCTTGTGTTTCCCTATAAATTTGACGGTAGATTTTTCAGTCTCTTTAATGAATGTCATTGCAATTTTCATGGGAATTGCATTAAGCATGTAGATTACTTTTGGGAGTACAGACATTTTTACCATGGTGATTCTACCAATCCATGAGCATGGGAGATCTCTCCACTTTCTATAGTCTTCCTCAAACTCTTTCTTCAGAAGTTTATAGTTTTCCTTGTAGAGGTCATTCACATCTTTTGTTAGGTTTACACCTAGGTATTTGATTTTTTTTTTTTTGAGGCTATTGTAAATGGAATTGTTTTCATACATTCTTTTTCAGTTTGCTCATTGTTAGTGTATAGAAATGCTAATGATTTTTCTATGTTGATTTTATATCCTGCTACCTTGCTGTAGCTATTGATGATGTCTAGAAGCTTCTGAGTAGAGGTTTTTGGGTCTTTAAGGTATAGGATCATGTCTGCAAATAGGGATATTTTGAGTTTCTTTACCTATTTGTATTCCTTTTATTCCTTCTTCTTGCCTAATTGCTCTGGCTAGGAATTCCAGTACTATGTTGAATAGGAGTGGAGATAGTGGGCATCCTTGTCTGGTTCCTGATTTTAGAGGGAATGGTTTCAGTGTTTCTCTATTAAGTATAATGCTGGCTGTAAGTTTGTCATATATAGCTTTTATAATATTGAGCTACTTTCCTTCTATTCCTAGTTTGCTTAGAGCTTTTATCATGAAATGGTGTTGGATCTTATCAAAGGCTTTTTCTGCATCTATTGAGATGATCACGTAGTTTTGTCTTTGCTTCTGTTAATGTGGTTTATTACGTTTATTGATTTTCATGTGTTGAACCACCCCTGCATCCCTGGGATGAAGCCTACTTGGTCATGGTGAATAATCTTTTTGATTTGTTGTTGAATTTGGTTTGCCATTATTTTGTTGAGGATTTTAGCATCAATGTTCATTAAGGAGATTGGACTATAGTTCTTTTTTTTGGAGGTGACATTCCCTGGTTTTGGGATAAGTGTAATACTGGCTTCATAAAATGTGTTTGGCAGTTTTCCTTCCCTTTCTATTTCATGGAACAGTTTAAGGAGGGTTGGTACCAGTTCTTCTTTAAAGGTCTGATAGAATTCATCGGAGAATCCATCAGGTCCTGGACTTTTTTTGGGGGGAGACTTTTGATTGCTGCTTCAATTTCATTTTGTGTTATAGATCTATTCAGGTGATTAATTTCCTCTTGGTTCAGTTTTGGATGATCATATGTATCTAGAAATATGTCCATTTCTTTAAGATTTTCAAATTTATTTGAATATAGGCTCTCGATGTAGTCTCTGATGATTTCCTGGACTTCCATGGTGTTTGTTGTTATCTCCCCTTTTGCATTCCTGATTCTACTAATTTGGGTTTTTTCTCTCCTCATTTTAGTCAGGTTTGCCAGGGTCTTTTGATCTTGTTTATTTTTTCAAACAACCAACTTTTTGTTTCAATAATTCTTTGTATGGTTTTTGGTTTTTATTTCATTGATTTCAGTTCTTATTTTTATTATTTATCTCCTTCTATTTGTTGGGATTTGCTTGTTCTTGTTTTTCCAGGAGTTTGAGATGTATCATTAGGTCATTGATTTGGGAACTTTCAGTCTTTTTATGCACTCATGGCTATAAACTTTCCTCTCTGGACTGCCTTTGCTTTGTGCCCTAGGATATTATCTATTTTGGAGAAGGTTCTGTGGGCTGCTGAGAAGAATGTATACTGTGTAGAAGTTGGATGAAATGTTCTGTAGACATCAAGTAGGTCCATTTGATCTATTGTATATTTTGGATTTCTTTATTGATTTTTTTGTTTGGATGACCTATCTATTAATGATAACAGGGTGTTAAAGTCTCCCACAACCACTGTGTTGGAGTTAATATATGCACATAAATACATAATGTTATTTGTGAATCATCTGAAAACATGTAACATATCTCCTGAAAGGAAAATGGCACCAAAGGGATTGAGACCTGGAATAAGGCATAACTGATAAAATAAAATGCATACTAGAATCTGAAAGAATGCATACTTTTAAAATTCTTTTCATACAGATTTTATGTATTTGTATTATCAAATATTTTTCTATGAACAAGTAAATCAGTTATGAAAGCTCATTTTATGAATTGTCATTCTCTGAGTTCCTTTTCTCTCAGTAATATAATATAATTCTTTAAAATTCACATGCAGTATAGTATATGAATGTGGTGTAAAATAAGAAGTAAAAAGGCTATCTCACCCACCATGCACAATTTAATTTCAGAAAATCTACACAGATGGAATTTTAATTGCATGTAACATATTAAATGTATAACTTCTGTTTAATAAAAAGATGCTTATAATTCCAGATCCAAAACCTGTGTTTTGAAGATTCCTACCCCAGGATAATTAGGACAGTAGTCCTTAAA
This sequence comes from Castor canadensis, assembly GCF_047511655.1. Classification (NCBI taxonomy): domain Eukaryota; kingdom Metazoa; phylum Chordata; class Mammalia; order Rodentia; family Castoridae; genus Castor; species Castor canadensis. The sequence continues at coordinate 166,925,402 of NC_133391.1, forward strand.
TATAAAATAAAGGTGCCACCTAAAATTAAACACCAGACGTGTGCAATTATAGTGTTCAAATGTTTAGTAACCAAGCAAGTGCTTTGATTTTCTTAGCATAAATTATCACCTTTGCTAAAGTAATAATCCTATAATGACAGTTTTGCAAACTGTTAAAATACCTTAGTTTGCAACAAGGAAATTCCGAATGATTACTTGCATCATGCCTCATGGCATTTACTTGCATTCATTTTCTCACTTTTTTCTTTAACTTTACGTCCTCTTTCCCTTTTACTTAGAATAATGGTTTCTAAAATTGTATTTATCTGGTGTACAAAACAATTTCCAAGTTTATAACCCTTTTCTTTTTCATTGTGTGATTTTTGGATGTTTTACTATCATAAAATTGTATACTTGTGAACGTGTGTTTTTTATTTTACTAAATCTAGGTTTTCAAGGGACTTTCTTTTTTGAGGTTTTTGAGAGTCATCTGTTGCATAATGATTTGCAAAACAGAAATGCAAGCATGGTGTGAAAACCTTGAAATAGAAAAACTCCATCCTGTCAGTGCTAACCAGGTGAACTCACCACCTGTCATATGTGCTAACTGCACGTGAGCAAGAGAGTATGTTTTTTATTGCTATTTCCCTTGTCAGACCACTTGGACTTTGAAACCCGTGTGTATCACAGTAGCAATCCCGTTTTTCAAAGGCATGAATCACTGAATTTAGCATAGTTCATGAAGCAAAAGCCTTTCTGAAATACCGGTATCATTGCTGTGTATTGAATATTCAGGAATCTTGAGCTACATGAAGTGCTATGAATGATAGTACATCTTACATTGCTTTGAAAAATTTGCATCCACTCTTCTGTATATCTATCCTTTTGGTTACACTGTATCTGTAATCATTTATCTCATTCAAACGACATCCTGGCTCCATCAACTCCTTGACATAGTCTTCCCCGTTAAGTGTTGTCTAGGCATGGCCATGTACCCACTGCCTGAAGCCAGAGAGTTTCCTTACTGGGTTCATGCTGGTGTGCCTGTGCAAATGCAGCCACAGGCAGAGTAACATTTATCATGGTTGTGTTTTTCTTTCCTATTAGCTTTAATCCATAACTTTTACAAGAGACTACCTATTGAGAGAGAAATGGTTTCTTTTCCCTAATGTCTTCCTGTTAAACAGGGGTGGAATCATTTTGAAATAATGTCTAGTTTACACCAAAACTCATCCTGTGATTTCTGAATGACTCCTGCATGGGATGGAATGAAGTTTCTATTGTAAAATTGAGAGCTAGATTTATAGATTAATTGGGAGGAAAATATCAGAGTATTTCTACGTTCTTCAGAACTAATGGAATTAATAGTTGGAAAAATTAATTTGGTCCCCTAGAGAAAGCCTTTATCATCCTCTCCATCCTCCCTGATTATTACAATCAGAAGTGGTTGACACGACTACCCTCTCATAACAAATTAAACCCAAACCCTGTTTTCAGCATGCATTTGTTCCTTCCCTCCAAGTGTGGAAAAGCTACCAGTCCAGTTTTGCAGTGTTACATTGTGATTTCTGTGGGATGAGAGAGAGATTTTCTCTTGCTAAAATTGCAGCTTTACTATTTTATGAGTTGTCTCAACAAAATTACTGAAGCTTTCTAGGTAAAGCTTGAATATGTATATATATATATATATATATATATATATATATATATGTACACACATACACATGCACAACTAGGTTATCATCCTTTTGAGAAACAAACTAGCTTACTTTAGTTGTTCATGGTGTCTGTAATTGATCTTATGAGGCTGTGTTATAGATTTCTCACCCTAAAAATGGGGTCAGAAGATTGGTGGGACTCAGAAGCATTGTCAAGATATTTTCACATTTTAGACATTCTTTTTGTACTAATTTGCATCCAGAACATCTAATTAAAATCTTGCTATAGTGATGTAAATTTTTCTATAAATCCAGACAAAAGCAATTATTGAAAATAAAAAATATATATAGTCTTCTGGGCATTGGTTTGGTTTAATTTGCAATATCTCCAAATGGAGAGGCAGGGTGCTATTTTAGCATTATTGATACAGTTGAACTTTCCCAAGTCCTTATTTGAATTGTGAATTGTGTATTTACTTATGGCCCTCTTTCAACTCTACCTAAAAAACATGTCATTTTTCTTTTCTGGATTGATGTTTATCCTCTGGTTAGACCAGGGTCAATCCTTTATGGAGAGGATTGTAGAGACTCCATGTCTCTACAGAGACATGGAGTGCCCTCTCTTTAGATGAACTCTGCTTTTGAGTTCAGTAGGATAGAAAGGGAAGCCTGTAATTCTTCTTTATAATTTGCACATGTACAGATAAAAGCTATGTGCATAGTGGATTGTATAAAATTCATTAATATTTATTCTTTTATGTGAAATATCAATAAAATATACTTTCCATATAAGGAAACAATTTCACTCAGAATTTTATTTTATTTTTTTCTTTTATTCATATGTGCATACAATGTTTGGGTCATTTCTCCACCTTCCCCCCTAGAATTTTAAATTACTATTTTTTTTATTATTTTATTGGGGGTACAATACGACATTTACAAAAGTTCTTATAATATGTCATACTTGAATTCACTTTCTCCATCATTCTCCTTTATCCCCCTCACCTCCATTTTTAGAATAGTTTCAGCATGTCTCACATTTCCATTCCATACGTGTCTACATGATATTTCCACTATATTCACCCTCATACACCCTTTCCTTATATTCTCTCCCTACTGATATCAACCACCCAGACAGGATCTGTCCTGCCTTCCTGTCCTCCATTTTTGTAAAAAATGATATTTTTGCTGGCTGAAGATGGCTATACAGGGTGTTTCAATGTTACATCTCCTCCTTTTTCTCCTGTCTCCCTTTGTCTCCTTCTTATGGTGAATTTCTGTATTCATTCTTGTACAGGAAGTATATTAACCACATCTTAAATTCCTTCTTTTACCCCTCTCTCTCATATTGACCTCCCCTTAGCATAATCTGTTTTTCATAATATTGCTTGTATTGTATTTTGAATTTAAGCCCTAAAGATCTAAAAACTAGAGTACAATAGCCATTATTAAATAATTTTTATTGAATTTACACATTGTTGTAGGAAAACTTTAAGGATAAATAAATGTACTTAAATATTCATGGGAAAAGAACATCTATCCAATCCATCCAAAATTTCCTCCCCTGGACAATGAGTCTGATAAACCTCTACTGTTCACGTGGGGTAGGGAGTGAGCTCATTATCGGTAAGGACAGGTTTTTAGGTACCAGCAGTCTTCACTGAGTATGGCCTCATGGGCAATGGAAAACCACCTCAGTGATTCCAGAAACATGCCAACCACGGACTTGGATCACTTCACACTGGTTGCAGTCAATGTAGTACTATGTAGAGTAGAGGAGTGTATATGTTTATTTATAATAAAGAATTTAATTTTTGTTTTAACTTTTAAACTATAAATTTCAGAATGATGTTGGAATGCATGGATCTACCTTACAAAAATTATCTAATGATTAGAGTATATTGAACAGAGGTCTGGACTTAACATTTTGGTAGTTGTCAAGACATGTGGTGTGGAAAATGATAAAACTAGGTTTTTGAATACAGACTTTTTGACTTTTATTTGAAAGACTGGAAATTGCTAATTGGTATAATGCTTATATAATTTTACTTGTAGGATATAATACATAATTGTTTTATTCACTTATAGAACCTACATGAAAGGTTAATGCACTTGTCTGGGGAAGGAAGTGTTTAATGTCTAACGAGGGTCATGACCTTGGACTTTCCTAGAATCACTGATGAAGAAAAACCCTAAATGTTGGACTCGTGAAATAGTAAGATCCATAAGAAAGTATACTGAAGTACTTCAGGAATATTCAGTGGAAAGCTATTTTCACTTAGTCCACCCCACTAAGAGCTTCACACAACTTACTACTAACACTTCAAGTTTTATTTTAATTCATTGAAGCTGTACATTAAACTTAGCACTTAGTTACTCTGATGACAGTTTGTAGATTGAAATATAGGCCGATGATGATTATGATAATAGATACACAGACAGGTAGGTAGGTAGATAGATGAAGGGACAAAAGAAAGCAAGGAAGAAAGAAAGAGAGAGGAAAATGGGAAGGAGAGAGGAAAAGAGAAAGAAAGAGAGAGAGACAGAGAGAGGCAGAGACAGCACAAGGAAGGAAATCGTATGTATCCTTTGACCTCGGAAGGCAAAATATACGTACAACTTTAATTATAGTGCTGCTGTTAAGCTGTCAAATTTGAGCCCTGTTGTATGCACTTCAGCAATGTAATTTAACAGTTTCTCAGGGAATATTTTTATTCACTTCACAATCAGAATATTAGATGATAAAGAATTGGCTGTGATTGTGAATTTTTATCACTTGTCAATTTTTTTACCTGTCATTTGGGAAGAAAAACTCAAGTTAGTGGAATTAAGGCTTTTTTTTTCAATCTCAAATGAAAATAAGTCACTGAATCATAAATTATATCAAATCACCAACATTTGTCTTTAATGAATTAATATACATACTGTGCACCCTATATGGATTTTCAAAATAAATATAATTCAGAAAAAGAAAAACAACCAGCGTTTTCTATAAAGAATCCATAATATCACACGTTTTTGTGGGTTATGGTATGGAATTTCAATACATGAGAAAATAATGTAAGGATCTGTGTGATTGATGTATCCTTTTCCTCGTCATTAATTATTTCCTGTTCCACTGACATTCAAAATCCTCTCTGCTCCCTATTTCGGAGTATTCAATTATCATGTCAATCATAATTATACTAATGTTATGGAAAATTGGAATTTTTCCTCCTATCCTCTGAACCCTTGTGCATTTGAACTATCCCTTATCTATCCCTTCCTTCCCTCTGTCCTTCCCATGCTTTGGTAACCACTATTCTATGCTATTTCTTTTAGATCAACATTTTACTTTCCACGTAGAACTGAGGACATACAGCATCCTTCTACCTATGCCTAGCTCATTTAATTTAGCATAATGTCATCCTGTTCCATACATGTGTCCACAAATGACAGAATTTTATTCTTTTTATGACTGAATAGTATTCCAATTGTGAAGATATATTTTTTATCCATCTAATCATTGACAATCACCTATGTTGTTTCCATAGTTCATTGTAAATATTTGTTATAATAAATATGAGAGCTTAGATATGTCTTTGAATATTGATATCAATTCTCTTATATATACCAGTAGTGAAATTCCTGGATGACATGGAACTTATATTTAGTTTTAGTCTATGCAGCATAATAAATCAGGTGGCTTATTTCCTCTCCAGTACATGATCTTGCTCCTTTTGTCAAAAGTAGTTGTATGCAAGTATGTGGATTTATTTCTGGGTTCTTTATTCTGTTATATTGATCTATTTGTCTGTTTTTATACCAATACCCCGCTGCATTCATTATTAGAGCTTTGTGGTATATTTTGAAATCAGGTATGCCAATGTCACAAGCTTCGTTCATTTTGTTCAAGATTTTTTGGCTATTCAGGATCATTTGTGTTTTTCCTGTTTTAAGAGTATTTTCTGTGAAGAATATCATTGATATTTTGATTGTAATTCCATAGAATATGTGAATTGCTTTGGGTAATATGGAAATTTCTGTGTTTTCTTTAATTTCTTTCATCAGGATTTTGTAATTTTTTTCATAGAGTTCATTTCCTTGCATAAATTTATTCCCACATATTGTAATTTCTTCAGTTGTTACAAATGGGATTTTTAAAAATATTTTTTCAGCAGTTCTATTATTTGTGTTTTTAAAAGCACCTGAATTTTCTGTATTAATTGTTTTATCTTGAAACCTTACTGAATTTTTCAGTTATAAAAAATTTTCTATGAAATTTTTAGGTTTTTCTGTATTTAAAATCATGTCATCTTCACACAAGATCAGTTTGTTCTCCTTTTCTACTCAGTGCCCTTTATTTCTTCTCTTGCTCTGGATGAGACTTCAGATACTGTATTCAGTAAAAGTGGTACACATCCTCATTTTCTTCCTTTTCTAAGAGGAAGCAGTTTCATCTTTTCTCCACTCATAATTATATAGGCTATATGTTTATTATTTGTAGTCTTTTGTGTTAAGGCTCATTTTTTCCACAAGTAATTTTTGATGGTTTTTGTCATGGAGGGATACTAAAATATGCTGAATAATTTTTCTCCATCTTCTGACATGATCATATGGCTTTTATCCTATTCTGTTTACACCATGCATTGCTTCAGATGTATGTACATCAAGTCATCCTTTCATCTCTGGGATTAACTCCACTTGATGGCAGAGTATCATCTTTGACATACTGTTGGATTCTGTTTGCACTATTTTGTTGAGGATTTTTACACTTATATTCATCAGGCATATTGATCTATACTTTTATTTCTTCTTTCCATTTCCTTGTCTGGTTTGGTATCAGGGTAACACTAGTCTCATAGAATTAAGATGGAAGATTTTCCTCCCTTTTAATTCTTTTGAATAATTTGAAATGAATTGGTATTAGTTTTTCTTATAAAGGTTAGGAGACATTCAGAAAGCTATCTTGTACTAGACTTTTATTTGATGGGAGACTATTGTGTTATTCATTCAATGTCATTGCTTTTTGTCAGGTTTCTATGTTCTCATGATTCATTTTTCACATGGAATTTATTCATTCCTTCTAGGTTTTCCAATATATGTTGGTGTATGGATTTTAATACTACTCCTGATCTTCATTTGTGTTCCAGTTTAACAATGATCTTCACTTTCATCTCCATTTTCTTTGGTTTGGTCTTCTCTCTTTTTAGACTCTGTAAAGTTTTGTTAATTGTGGTTATCTGTTTGAAAAAGTAACTCATTGTTTTGTTGATCTTTTGTATTCCTGCCATTCTCTATTTTGTCAGTTTCTGCTTTGATCTTTGTTATTGCCTTCTGTCTCATATTTTTTCTTGCTGTTCTAGTTCCTAGAGTTGCCCCATCATGTTTTCCGTTTGACATCTTTTAGAGAGTTGTTGCTATACATCTCCCTCACATCTGCTTCCCAGGACAGTAGGTGAATAAACAGGGAAACCTGGTACTTCCCACAGCTCTGGTGGAACTTGCTGCTCAGGGTGGGATGCCCAAATGCTTCCCAGGGTTGTGGTAGGGTGAGCAGAGTCACTTCGTTGGTTGCAATGGTGATCAGTCTAGTTGCTGGGGTCAGTTTTCAGGCTGTTTCACAGGACCCCAAGTGGGCAGTGTCTAAAAATGGCAATGTGATAGCAGTAGCCTGGTGAAGAGATGGCACAATGTGGACCAGGCTCTTTCTGAGTCAGTGCAATTCCCTGAAATTGAACTCATGCCCTGCATATTCTTCAGGTACTTATGGTATGAGTGGGGATGGTCAGAGACCTCAGGATTACCCTTTTCCTGCTTAGCAATGACTCTATTGTTTGAAGGTTGATTAAATTCTTAGCTTCTTTCTTTATAAGGCCAGTATTTATTGTTGGCTTTGCTTCATCTCTGCCACATCCCGTCTGTACTTGAGAACTCTGCTTCAAGCACTCAGGTGAAATAGCTGTTGGCTTTCCCTTGTTATGGTCTTTGCCAGGCATTGCTAGTCCACCACTTTCCTGGCATCACCCTCATAAGTCTTTTTAAACTAATAAACACTGAAGTAATCAAGAATAAAAATAATCTCTTCCCCTAATATTTAAAGCCTATTCATCTGTTACTGTAAGTACAGGAAAAAGTTCAGCCTGATTAGTCAAAACAACAGAAAAATCTTGCATGTAATTCTCAACTCAGTGGGATTTGTCATCTAAATTTTAATCATTGCCATTCAGACCAGATGTGAAATTGATAATTCAGCATGAATTTACATTCATGTGTACTTGTCGCTAACAGATTCTGAACAATTAATTTATAATTTAAATTTTCTTCAACATGACAACTTTCGGTTACACTATCTTTCTGAGTTTATTCTAAAGGACACTTAGGCTTAATTTAATTCTTCATATGGTTGCTGACTGATAAGTCCTGGTGCTTAATAACATGGAACTATTAAAAATGATAAATATGCAAATGACCTATAAATAAAATATGAAATGTGTTAAGTAATAATAAATTTAAAATGGAATCTACATATCATGTAATTATTTATAATTCTATTTTTGTTAGAAGAATAAAAGCATACACATTTTTATATAAAGAGAAGGACACACAGAAATAAGCTTCCATGGCTCATCAACAATGGTTCTACCTTAGTGGTTGTACTAGTTTACATTCCCACCAACAGTGTAAGAGGGTTCCTTTTTCCCCGCATCCTTGCCAACACCTGTTGTTGGTGGTGTTGATAATGATAGCTATTCTAACAGGGGTGAGGTGGAATCTTAGTGTGGTTTTTAATTTGCATTTCCTTTATTACTAGAGATGGTGAGCATTTTTTCATGTGTTTTTTGGCCATTTGAATTTCTTCTTTTGAGAAAGTTCTGTTTAGTTCACTTGCCCATTTCTTTATTGGTTTATTAGTTTTGGGAGAATTTAGCTTTTTAAGTTCCCTATATATTCTGGTTATCAGTCCTTTGTCTGATGTGCAGCTGGCAAATATTTTCTCCCACTCTGTGGGTATTCTCTTCAGTTTAAAGACCATTTCTTTTGATGAACAGAAGCTTTTTAGTTTTATGAGGTCCCATTTATCTATGCTATCTCTTAGTTGCTGTGCTGCTGGGGTTCCATTGAGAAAGTTCTTACCTATACCTACTAACTCCAGAGTATAGACTGAGAACCAGGTCACCTGGACACAGGCTATGAACTAAGTTCAGGTCTATTTCCCCTGTGTCCTAGATACTGAGTTACCTCCCTATTTCTGCTCTAACAAAGTACCACAAACTTATCAACTTAAACAATACAAATTTATTATATAACACCTATGGAAGTTCACAAATTAAGGTTTTTGGCAGGGTTGTGTATTTCTAGAGACTAACCAAGATGAGTTTGTCATTTCAGATGTGTCAGGTCCACCTACATTCTTTGGCTTCCATTTTTTAATTCTTGTTATTACTAATACAGTTTCCCTTTCTCCTTCTCTCTCTCTTTCTCTCTCTCTCTCTCTCTCCTGCTTTCTTTTTATAAAATCCATTGTGGTTATGTTGATCCACATTCATAATTAAGATTATCTTCCTATCTCAAAATTGCTGACTTTCCCCATCTATGAAATACATTTTCTTATGTAAAATGATATATTTACATGTTGCAAAGAAGAGAGTGTATACGTTTGGGAAAAACAATTGTTTCTTTTATAGAAGCCCAAGTTATAGGTTATTTCAGCATTCTCTGCTCAAGAAGATCAACCAAAGAGCAAAAGCAAGTCAAGAATGGGAGTTCTTTAAAAGCTCTGGTTCCCATCTCTCATAGTAATGTTCCACTGGCCAAAGGAAGTCACATGGTCAAGCACAGAAATGGGGAGGGTTTGTGTCCTTTGTTCAGAGTAAGAATACACCATGTAACACATACACACTTATTAATATATAGTTATATTTTGTATCATGGAAACAAACCTCCTTATATAAGTATCAGAAATATTAAACTAGTGTCATTCATACCATAATAATCCTCAAGTTTCTGTTTTATTTATTATTATTTTTTTATTCACATGTGCACACATTATTTGGGTCATTTCTCCCCCCGCCCCTCTCCTCTACCCTTTCCCCCCTTCCCCCCTCAGTTCCAGGCAGGTCCTGTTCTGCCTTTATCACTAGTTTTGTTGAAGAAAAGAGACAAGCATAATAAGGAAGACAGTGTTTTGCTAGTTGAGTTAAGGATAGCTATACAGAAATACTCCTAGCATTGCGTTCATGTACACGTGTTATGACCCATGTTGATTCATCTCTAATTGATCTTTACCCTGGTTAGTGATCCCCTTCTCATGATAACCTCTGTTGCTGTAAGATTTCTGTATTAGTTCCTCTGGAGTGGGGACATCAAACACTTTCATGTTTTGGGTTTTCTACCTATTTCTATATCACTGAAATGTGCTCTCCCCTTATCATGTGATCCAAGTCCAACCACATTGCCGCATTTGCCCTAGATGTAAAGTCCGCATATGAGGGAGAACATACGATTTTTGGTCTTCTGAGCTTGGCTGACCTCACTCAGAATGATGTTCTCTAGTTCCATCCCTTTATCTGCAAATGATAAGATTTCATTCTTCTTCATGGCTGAGTAAAATTCCACTGTGTACAAGTACCACATTTTCTTGATCCATTCATCAGTAGTGGGGCATCTTGGTTGTTTACGTAACTTGGCTATTGTGAATAGTGCTGCAATAAACATGGGTGTGCAGGTGCCTCTGGAGTAATCTGTGTTGTATTTCTTTGGGTATATTCCTAAGAGTGGGATTGCTGGATCATATGGCAGGTTTATATTTCGATTTTTAAGGAGTCTCCAAATTTTTTTCCAGAGTGGTTGCACCAGCTTGCATTCCCACCAGCAGTGGATTAGGGTTCCTTTTTCCCCACATCCTTGCCAACACATGTTGGTGATGGTGTTTTTGATGATGGCTATTCTAACAGGGGTGAGATGGAATCTTTGTGTGGTTTTGATTTGCATTTCCTTTATGGCTAGAGATGGTGAGCATTTTTTCATGTGTTTTTTTGCCATTCAAATTTTTGTTTTAAAGACATAATAACAATTTACAGGTAATCTCTGTAAGTAAATACAATTATTGTTTTATTCCATTTTGTGCTTTGATAGCAAGTCTCTGAGAATGAGTAATTTATTTAAAAAAATTATTTCCTACATTCTGGAACTGGGAAGTCTAAAATGAATGCATCAATATCTGTTGAGGATCTTCTTGCTGTGTACCCCATGGTATGAGGTAGAAAGGCAAAAGAGGAGAGAGAGAGTCAGAGAGAGAGAGAAGTATGTAAATAACAAGGCACTGAAATCTCCCTTTCATAATGAATTTGCTTCTACAATAACAATATCAATCCATTTATTCCTTTTTCATAACCTAATCATGTCTCATTAGGCCCCACCTCCCAACATTCCACATTGGGGATGAGTTTCCAACACATACTCTTTTACGAGACATATTGAAACCATAGCAATAATCTTCTCTTTTCTGACTGTTTTCTGTAGGGATACTTTCTCATTTATAGAGTAGGAAGGTAAACTAAAAAATTAGGAAATAAGTCACTGCAAAATACATGATAAACTCTTCATGAAAAAAATGTCTTCATCTCATCCATACTATTTTGGTTCAGTGCATATTCTAAGCAAGCAAGTATGTGAAAGGAGACCTGGACATGTATGGAAGGAATTAGTGTTCTTCCTCTTGCCTCCTGAAGACAGCTCTAAAAATGGGCCAAATCCTCCAATATCATTAACTTGATATGTAGACTCCTGAACAGACATTCCATGTTGCAAACTGAAAATGGTGCTTATAGGACTCTGTCTTATTGGAAACATTTCCCAATATTGTTTTGTTATTCATGGAGTCTAGTCACTACAGCTCAAAATGACATGTTTTTCTACAAAGGTTAAAAAGAATTTTATTTTAAGATGAAACTTAGCAATTTTATAGAGTCATGCAGCACAGAGTCTCAGATAACTAGAGAAATTAATATTTATCAAATACACTATGCCATTTTCCATTGCAAGTTTCTAAATAGGATGATTGAAGATTTTTGCACATTATAAAGAAATAAAATGTTATGACTTTCACAAAGTAAACTAGTCAAACTCATTTTCTGAAAGGTCATCTTGTTGTAACAGCTGTACATTGAATAATATTTTTATCCAGGCTTATCTTAGAGTATAAATGTTCAAAAAATAATTTTGTTTATAGAATACTACCAGAGTTTAACTGCATCCAGAATCGCTGCTACTTTCAGCTGTTATGTTACCTCTGGGGCCTTTCTTTGGAATATCACTTTCTGGCTTTTGATTGCACTTTTGAAAATTTATGTCCAAAATTGTATTGTGTTACATCTATCATTTCATTTTTGAACAGGTAGGCAGTATTATTGCTTGGGTGAATAACAGAGTCCCCAAACTTCAGATTGATTAAAAAAAACACACTTTGAACAATACCACTAAAAGTCTTAAGAAAATTATCAAAATAATACATAAATCCTGTTTTTCAATAAAAAATGCTATACTCCAGTATACAAAACCAATCTTGTGTGGTAAACAAGTTCTAATAAATGATATCTCATATGGCATATTCTCTTAATAGATGTCTTTATGAGGTTGTATACTTATTATTTATTTATACATATCATTTTCACAGCAGCACCAAGAAAGCACCCACAGATTCACCTGTGTTTGAAAATGATGCTGCTCTTAATATCATATTTGCAGAAACAGATTAATCACAACACTTATCTGTTATTTGGTCTCTCTCCTAAAAGTATGCATTTTACAACTAGCTATGGCATAGTTTAGTCACTATGTTTTAGCCCAAAAGGAATAGAGTCCTTATACTTATTCCTCTTCTGAGTACTAATAACTTTTCTAAATTATTTGTTATAAGAAGGAAAACTAAAAGTCTCTGGATTGGTCAGAGTCAAAGATAATTATGTCAAAGGTAAAAATGCCACACTGATTGACAGATTCTTTCAAAACACGAAACAATCTATCTGCATGTTTGCTTCATTCTTTAGATCAGACAATATTAGTTAATTTTTTATATTTTTTTTACATTGTTGAATGACCAGGAATATAACAAAATAAAATTTCATACTCTTGATAAGGTTGTGTTTACATTTTCCAAAAATCAGGTTCAGATTATTACTATCTTACTTATTAAAGTAAACTTTTTTAAAATATGAAAAATTTCTTTTTATATTAAAAGAGAATTCAAGTTATTTAAAAAGATATATATCTTTTAACTTAATAATTTTAGAATACAGGAAAAGACAAAAGTGTGAAACATAGTAAAATTCTAGGGATTGGAGCAGAAGGGGGTTAATAATTGTAATTAAAATTTAAAAAAACTGTCAACAAATTCAACCATTTCAAGTGTAATTTGTATTATAAATGGTACTGATTGTGCTATTGATTTTTCTGCTTTTTATCAGATAAGTATGATGAAACAAAATTGGTTTCACATCTTCTGTTGATCTGTTTTTCTTCATTATGGTGAGTGCCTGAGTCAATCAGTTTTTCAGAGGAAGGGTTGACTTGGGCTCCCAGTTTGGAGGTTGCAGGCTGTGACCAGTTGCCCCCCTTCTTCAGGCCTCTGGTGAAGCAGTGAACCATGGTGGGAGTGTGTGCCAGAGCAAACATATTCACCTTAGGGTCAAGTACTGAAAGAGAGTAAGGGGTAGCCCAGGGTCCCACATTGTTTCAAGGGCACATTCCCAATGTCCTGAGGCCCCACATTAGGAACCAGTTCTCGAATATTCCAAGGCACTCTAGTACTACCTGGGGACCAAGTTCATTAATACTAAAGTTACCCACCACAAGTCAAGACATAGGTTAAAATGAGGACATGTCCAATGTGATGTGATTAAAGTTTGCTTTCTAAAATTTCCATCCTACTCTGTGTGTGTATGTGTGTTAGTAGCACATGAGAAGAAAATTATACTTTAAACAAAATATATATGTATCCACTGAACAGGCATTGATACAAAATATTCTATCTTAAGTGAAAGTACAGAACGTTTTAGATTTTATTGCTAGACATATGAAAACAAGTGAACTTTTTAAAAGGTTTCATTGCTCCAATTCTCCCTCCTCAATTCATATAAAAATAATAACTAGCTGCTCCAATTGAAAATAATGATTCTTTTTCATGTGATATTTATTATCTTGTTGGAAAAAAACAATTAGATTAGAAGCACTATTGTCCATTTTCATTGGGACTGTTTGTTTTACTAATTGCTTTTTTCTTGTACTTAGGCATAAGTTGAAATTATTAGCATTAAATTTTAATATTCAGCCTTAGAACATAAACCTTTCAGAATCCTCATGCAAAATATCCTAAGTAGGAAGGTACATAAAATCAGAAGAAAGGACATCAGGGCAGAAATGACAAGGAAACAGAGGGACCTGGGAATGTGGAACACAGGTTCTAGGCTATGAAATCTTTTGAGCAACTCCACCATTTTGGATTCCCATGAGTAACTGGCTCCTGAGAAATAGTGACTGCATGTGAGTAAAGCTATGCCCTTTATCTGCACTACAGTGAGGGACATTTATGCACAACTTTCACCTTTTGAGTAGAAGATCCTGGAAAGTCAGAAAAGGGTGGATCCCAGGAAGAACTTCATGATCAGAGTTCTACACATAACAATTTCATTCCATACAACTATTTTACTACTTATGTATGCTAGTGATTTCTGACTGAAGAATAGCTCAGGACATAATAGAATCATGGGTAGTATTTCTGCCTTCTGAACTGGAAGAGATGCATAAGCAACAGAGCTCTATAAGCAGGAAGGAGAAAGCTCGCCAGGCTTCATAAAACATGGCAAATAAATAAAGCCCACATTTCTTTAGTGTTTTATGAATATATTTTTTGAACATTCTCCCATAAGAGTTCAGTAAAAAAAAAATGAATTCAGCAAAGAATTGGAAGACTGCTTAAAGGAAATGAGGTCACAAAGAAAAGAAGTCAGGCAGAAAATTCAGACCTAGTGAATCAAAACTGCCCAAGAAGAATGACAAAGGTTTAAAAAAGAAGCTAAAATATTACAATAAATAATTTCAAAGTAATAATGTTGTTGTCTAAATGTTTGCATGCCTCAACATTTATAAACTGAAATCCTAACCCATGAGATGATAATGTTAGGGGCGGAGACTTTGGAAGTGACAAGGTCATGAATGTGGAGAGCTCACAACTGAGACCAGTACCATGTTAAGGAGGCCCCAGAGAGATCCCTTTGTTGACTTTCATCATGTGAGCACTGTGAGAAGTTGCAACCCAGAAGGGGATTTCACCCAAACCCAATCACACCAGTACCCTAAGCATGGACTTCCCAGCCTCAGGAACTGTGAAAAACCATTTTTAAAAAAATTTTTAGATGTATTTTTATACTGTTTTGCTGGGTGAAGGTACATTGTGACATTTACAAATTTCTGTTTCTTGTAAGCCACCCAATTTGTGTTAGTCTGTTATGGCAGCCCAATAGATTAAGATAAACAACAGCAATAAAAAAGATTACTATCACTATTTTTTAACTTGTGTTTAACATGGTTTTATAAAGTTAGTGGTTTATAACAACATGTATTTACTGTCTCACAGGTTCTGTGGGTCAAGGGTCCTGGCCAATGTTTACTGGACATTTGCCCACAGGCTCAGGATGGCCACCAGTGGGTATGAAGTGATTTTCCTGGATTGTAATATCTTCTTCCACTTAGTAGAATTCAGTTTCTGTCATTGTAAGACAAAGGTCCCATGTTTTGGTGGCTGTGCTCAGCTCCTAGCTTTACTTTACCATGGCATGTGGCTTTTCTCATAGGCTTCTTGAAACACACATCCATCTTTACCTTTTAAAGTTGAGATGGAAAACAGCCTCTCATGGAATCTTAGAGAATGTAGGTGATTAGTGGACTAACTCTACCCCATTCTTCATTACATTTTGTTGGCTAAAAGCAAATATGGATTCCACTGTGGTCAAGGGAATTAACACAGGTATGACACTCTGGTTTACTCCACTGTACATCTGCCACACTTGTAAAATTCCTTGTCCTTTACCTTCCATCCCATGTACCTAAGCATAAATAAGGTTTTAAAAAGCAAATTAAATTGAGTGCATGATAGAGATTATAAAAACATTGAGATGTAAAACATACATGTCATAATAACATATAAATATAACTTATAGAGAAAAGATAATGATAAAATAAAGGAAGTAGGTTTATTTGGTTGGAGTAATAATAATATTTAACAAAAAATTCAGACTCATGCTGCATGATTAGTATAGGAGGAGGCAGGCAGGGTATCTACCAATGGAATGAAAAACATTTTGTTACTTAACATGGTAATATTTGAAGTACCGAGGAAAAAAAGAGAAAGCAATAGGACAAGATTAAGAAATGTTATTAAAGAAGCTTGCAGAAAACAAAGAAAGGAAGTTAATCTATATGTTAATGTGAATGTTACTATTATGATACATATTGTTCTAAATCATCAAATATTTATTCAAATATTCTAAAAACTCCACATTTGCAACAAACTTAACAAAGGCTGAAAGAGTGGAGTAAAAAGATAAGGGTAAATGCTAACAAGTAAAAAGGAGAAGAGTTAGAAATCACACTGAAGGGACCAGAAAATAATCTTATATAGGCATGATGAAGTAAATACAGTCAAAATAGTACCTATTCATTTGGTGCAGGTGATATCACAAAAACTAAGACTTCTATTACATTCAGCTGTCACTGTCTAGAAATTATAGAGAGGTCTGAGTATATGAGATCCAACCTCAAAAAGACAAGCATTTATGCTGCCTACTCATTATTATTCTGTAAACACTATCATATTCTGTATCTGTGTCTGGCTCTGTAATGGGCTCTGTGTTTTAGAGGTAAATTTCTAAATGAAAGTCTCTAATTCCCCAGGCCCTAATTAAAGGAGTGTTTTGATTGAAAAGAAAAAATCAGTGCCTGGAATTGTAGCTATACTTGTAGGTCTTCACAAAATACAAGTATTTCCTTGAAAATTAATCAATTGAACTTTGGCATATAGAATAGATATGGGTATATTTGTTTATATATTCATGCTATAATTATGAACAACAATTAAATCAACCTCAAGTGAACTACAGTAATTTCAATTTCCCCTCCTACTTCTTTGGATATATCTGAAGGTCCACCCTGTGCTGATACTGGGAATTTTTATCTCAGCATTACTTAATTTTACCACTGCTGCACATATAACACAGTTTTGTGATAAGAGGTAGGCTACACATGATAGGTAGATAGGCAATAGATAGGTGGACAGACTGACAATATATTTTAAATATGGGAAATGAAATGTTGTACATTATTTTCCTCTCTGGTCCAAGGATGTGACTGAATCCCTAATTGTTTATTGCAATTATTTCCAAACATCAGCTAGTGAATTGACGAGTTACAAAGAGAAAAAACTCTCAGAATGTCGATTCAGTAGAAATCAATCAGCATTATAGTATAGGCTTGAAAAGTGAACTACCCAGGTTCAAAGTATTGATGAGTGCTGGTGAGAATAGTGGGGAAGAGGGATCCTTATACATTATTGGTGAGAATGCAAGTTAAGGCAGACACTATAGGAATCAGTATAGAGGCTCCTCAAAAATTAAAATTAAAACTGCCATATGATCCAACTATACTACCCTGAAGGAGTTGAAGTCAGCATAGAACAGAAATTTCCATACTTCCATGTTTGTTGCAAAAGTATCCACAATAGCCCAGTTATGGAATCAGCCTAAGTACCCATCAATGACTAAATGGATAAAGAAAATATGGTCTATTCACAGAGTGGAGTTTTAGTCAACACCAGAGAAGTATGAAATTGTCATTTGTGGAAAAATGAATGTCTTTAGAGATATGTTAAGCCATAGACCAACCTCAGAAAGTCAGATAACACATATTTTCTTTCTTATGATAAATCTGAATTTTTAAAAAAAGACTTGAAAGGAGAAAGGGGACTATTTGTGTAGAGGAAGTGAGAGGGAAGGGAGAGGACATGCAAGGGAAATAGAGTCAGGACTATGAATGAAGTACATTGTATACATGTATGAAAATGCCACAGTGAAATCCATTGTTTTAAACAACTTATATATGTTAATAAATATTTTTTAAAAGAAGATTGCATTTGAATACATTATACAAATGTGCTCATCTGTAGATATGACACAGTGATACCTCATCAAAGGAATCTATGTAAGAATTCAATGATTAATCTTAATTTGCACAGTGACTATTATCAATTTATTCCCAAATATTACCTTACCAATTTTGTCAAAGTTGGGAGAAAGGGAAGAGGTGGCCCAAACAATGTATAAACATGTAAGTAAATATAAAAATGATAAAATAAAGAAAAAATAAATTTTTCTAATAAAATGATTTAAAGCAAAAAATAACCTCACAACTCCTACTTTTCACTCATTATTGTGAGATTTTTAACTAGCTATTTAAAGTTATCATATAATTTGATATATTTGATGATATATTAGTGTAGCTGAAATTATGTTGCCACAGCAGAATTTTCTGTGTTTGTTGGATGTATGGAGTTGCCCAATGAGTATATCACACATATTTCTAAATGAAAGCATAATAGACAGGGCATGTTCCTTTCTCCAATACATTTTAATACTAATCTTTTTTCCAATTTTCCTTATTTACTATTTTGTTAGCCTATTTGGTGGAAACACTATTTAGCATGTCATGTGAGCATCAGAAATGTGTTCACTGATGGAAAGCTGAAATCAACATATTATTACCATTTCTTTCAATAGAGCAAAGACAATTTTTACTAAAGATTTAGGACACAGTTGCTCAGATGGAAGAGCTATTAGGAAATTTAAAACTTCAAAAGAATTTTCAAAATTATTTGAGAACTATTAGAGTAATATTTTATATAGTTTATAAGCAGTTATCATTTATAAACTTTTGGTCAATCAAAAATTTGAATCAAAATTTCATCCAGTTAGTATTTAACGAAATGCCACTCTCCAAATTTTCTGACACACACACACATACATACACACACACACACACACACACACACACACACACACACAGATACTCAGAAATATAGATAAAAACCATCCACATATGTTTTCTATGAGATAGAACACAAATCCATTCCTAAAATGTTCATTGTTTAAGATTGCAATATATTAACTTAAAATGAAGCAGAAGGACCGGGCACAGGAAGCATGAATGATTTCAGAAGTGAAAAGTAAGCAAAATATCAAGGCAGAACCTAGTTTTCAAATGATCATTGATTCTATGCAAATGACCTCTTTAATTTTCCTTCTGAGTTCTGTTAATTTTTATTAATTGAATTTTGATTTCCTAAAATCAAACCATCTTTAATCCAAACATAAAACTCATACTATTATCTATTATTTATAAATAATCATGTATAATTATTTATGCTAATAATTAATGCTATGGTATGGTCTACTTTTTTCATTAATCTTTTATTTTTCAAAATTTTTGTGAACACTAATTTTTCAACTCAGGGCCTTAAGTTTCTTTTTTTATACATTTTATTAGGATATAGTCCTTATACAGGAGGGGATTCATAATCATAATTCCAATTAGACTTATATTGTACTTAGATATATTATCCCCATCATCTCTCCCCCTCAATGCCCTCCCCACCTCACTTAAAACAATTGCAAGAGGTTTCACATGGGTATATGAAATCCACCTACCATATACCATCACCTTGAATGAAGGAGATTTCATCACCCTCCTCCTTCCTAACAGTACCCCCACGCACACACACACACACACACACACTACATATTTTACAGTCCTGTTTTTCATTATTAATATTTAAGTTGGTGTTCAAAGGTGTGTCTCAATGTATGCCTACTGTGGGTGTGCTTTTCTTTGGTCCATTCAACCCCTTCCATTTCTTCCATTACTCTCCTTTATCCCTTTACCTCCCACCCCTCATTTTTCAACAGCTTTTAATGCACATCCTTATATCTTCTGCCTTTACATCTTATGTTATGTGATATTAATGATATTCTATGTTCCCTTTTCCTTTCCCTCTTTCTCTGAGTTCCATAGAGCAGTTCCACTGTTACAATCATGTTCTACTTCTGAGTTTGTATATGATCATGCTTGTTTTTATATATGTTTATCTTTGGATCCATCTTCCACGTATGAGAGAAATCATGTGGCTTTTGTGTTTCTAAGCCTGGCTTACTTCACTTATCATGATGTCCTCCAATTGCATCCATTAACCTTGAAACCACATGTCATTATTCCTTATAGCTGAATAATGCTTCATTGTGTGTATATACCATATTTTCTTGATGCATTCATCAGTTGTAGGGCACCTAGTTTGTTTCCAAAGCTTGACTATTGTGAATAGTGCTGCAATGAACATCAGCATACAGGTGTGATTCTAAGCTGTCTTCTGTTCCTTTGGCTAGATGCCTAGGAGCAGTATCACTGGATCATATGGCAGTTCTATCTTTAGTTTTTTGAGGAACATCATTCTGAATGATTGTACTAATTTTCATTCCCACCAGCAGTGTAGAAGTGTTCCTGTTTCACCACATCCTCACCAGCATTCATTTATTGTTGTTTTTGTCCTTGATTGTGGGCATTCTAATGGGGATCAGATGAAATCTAAGTGTTGTGTTGATTTGTATCTATTTTATAACCAAGGAAGTTTAACACTTTTTCATCTATTTGCCATCCATTTGTACCTCTTCCTTTGAGGATTCCCTGTTTAATTCATGTGAACATTTCTTTATTGGGGTGGAGATTCTTTGGGGGTTGAGTTTTTTGAGTTCCCCCATAGGTTCTGGATATTACTCCCTTATCAGATGAATAGCTGGCAAAGATTTTCTCCCATTTGTGGGCTATCTCTTGAGTCTGATGACTGTTTCCTTTGCTGTGCAAAAGCTCTTTAGTTTGATGCAGTCCCATTTGTTCATTCATTCTCTTAGCTAGTGAGCCTTTTGAGTTCTGTTTAGGAAGTCATTTAGTATATCTATATGTTCCAGTGTGTTTCCTACAACTTCTTGTAGTGGTTTCAGTTTAAGGCCTTATATTAAGGTCTTTGATCAACTTTGAATTGATTTTGGTACAGGTTTAAAGACAAGAATCTACTTTCAGTCATATTCATGTGGGTATCAAGTTTTCCAAGCAGCTTTGGTTGAAGAGGCTGTCTTTTCTCCATCGTGTGTTTTAGGTAACTTTGTCAAAAATCAGTTGGCTATAGGTGCATGGGCTCATGTCTAGGTCTTCTATTCTGATCCATTGGTCTTCATGCTGTTTTGATTGTTATGGATCTGTAGTATAGTTTGAAGTCAGGTATTGTGATACCAACAGCATGGGATTTTTTTGATCAGAATTGCTTTGTCTACTTGAGGTCTTTTGTGCTTCCATAAGTATTTCAGGATTGATTTTTCTATGTATTTGTGCATAATGTCATTGGAATTTTGAGAGGGATTGTGTTGAACATGTAGATTGCTTTTGGTAGTATGGCTATTTTAAGAATATTGATTATACCAATCCACAAGCATGGAAAGTCTTTCTATCTTCTGATGGCTTCTTTGATTTCTGTCTTCAGTGGTTTATAGTTCTCATTAAAAAGGTCTTTGGTTTCTTTTGTGAAATTTATTCCATGGTACTTTTATTTATTTAGTTTTTATTGTTTGTTGTGCTGGGTGGGGTTACATTGGAATATTTGCAAAAGTTCCTAAAATGTATCAAATATATCATACTTGAATTCACCACTTCCACTGCTCTCATTCATTCCCCCTCCCCCAATTCCGGGAACAGTTTCAACGGGCATCATTTTTGCATTTACTTATATGTGTACATATTATTTATGTCACCTCCCAACTTCCCTCCCTGCATCTGGGCAGAACCTGTTCCACCCTCCTGTTCTTCGAATTTGTAAAAGAAAAGGTTAAAGATAATGAGAAAAACAGGGTGTTTTTGCTAGTTAGAAATTAAGATAGCTATATTAAGACATTCCTTGTGCTTCCATGCATACATGTATTACAGCTCAAATTGGTTCTTCTCTACCAGACCTCTTCACTACTCCCTAGTCCCTTTCCTATAGTGACCTCAGCCAGTTTAAGATTAAAATATTCATCCTATACAGTGAGCACATCAACCACATTCAAGTTTTTGGTTTCTTTCCCTTGCCCTATCCCTTCTGTGCACAGTATCGCCTTAGTGAGACCCATGTCAAATAATATTACTGCATTTGTTTTAGGTCTATAATCTGCATATGAGGGAGAACATGTGATATTTTGGCCTCCTGGACCTGAAAAACTGCCCTTAAGATGATGTTCTCCGGTTCTATCCATTTACTTGCGAATGACAAAATTTCATTCTTCTTTGTAGATGAATAAAATTCCATTGTGTATTAAAAACCACATTTTCTAAATCCATTTGTCAGTAGCAGGGCATCTTGCCTGTTTCCATAGCTTGGCTATTGTGAAATATGCTA
This sequence comes from Castor canadensis, assembly GCF_047511655.1. Classification (NCBI taxonomy): domain Eukaryota; kingdom Metazoa; phylum Chordata; class Mammalia; order Rodentia; family Castoridae; genus Castor; species Castor canadensis. The sequence continues at coordinate 166,947,545 of NC_133391.1, forward strand.
TAAATTAATGGGTGAACAGGTACCTTTATAATAACCTGAGTCACATTCCTTTGGCTATATCTCTAGGAATGGAATTGCTGGATCATAAGGCTGATCTGTTTTTTGTTTCTTAAGACTCCTCCATATTGTTTTCCAAATTGGTTGTTCTAGCTTACATTCCAACCAAATCTGCACATGGGTTCCTTTTTCTCCACATGTTCGCTAACATTTGTTGTTGGTTGTGTTCTTGATGGTAGTAATTCTAACAGGAATGAGGTGGAATCTTAGTGTAGTTTTGATTTGCATTTCCATTATGGCCAGGGATGGTGAGCATTCTTTTCATGTTTTTTTAGCCATTTGAAATTCTTCCTTTGAAAAAATTCTTTTTATTTCCATTGCCCACTTCCTTATTGGTTCGTTGATTTTGGGAGAGTTTAGTTTGTTGAGCTCCCTGTATATTCTGGTTATTAGTCATTTGTCTGATATATAGCTAGTAAAGATTTTCTCCTACTCTGTGGGTGGTCTCTTCAGTTTAGAGATCATTTCTTTTGTTGTGCAGAAGCTTTTTAATTTCATGTTGTCCCATTTGCCCATACTTTTTTTAGTTGTTGAGCTGCATGAGTTCTACTAAGGAAGTTCTTGCCTATGCCTACTGCTTCCAGAGAATTCCCTTCTCTTTCCTGTACTAGCTTCAAGATTTCATGTCTGATATTAAGGTCCTTAATCCACTTTCAGTTGTTATAAGTACTGGGTGACAAGGACAGATCTAGTTTCAGTTTTTGGCAGGCAGATAACCACTTTTCCCAGCATCATTTGTTGAAGATGCTGTCTTTCTCCATTGTATAATTTTTGGCATCTTTGTGGAAAAGTAGGTGAGCATAGCTGTGTGGATTGATATCTGGGTCCTCTATTCTGTTCCATTGTTCTTCATGTCTGTTTTTATGCCAGTACCATGTTGTTTTTATTGCTATGGCCTATAATATAGTTTGAAGCTGGATATTGTGATACCCCCATCGCTGCTCTTTTTGTTCAGTATTACCTTTGCTATTCATGGTCTTCTGTGTTTCCAAATGAACTTTAGGGTAGATTTTTCAATCTCTGTGATGAATATCATTGGGATTTTGATAGGAATTCCATTGAACATGTAGATTGCATTTGGTAGTAAAGCCATTTTTACTTTGTTGATTCTGCCAATCCATTCCCACAGGAGATCTTTCCACTTTCTGTAGTCTTCCTCAATACCTTTCTTCAGTGGTTTGTAGTTCTCCATGTAGAGGTCATTCACATCCTTTCTTACATTTATTCCTAGGTATTTGATTTTTTTGAGGCTATTGTAAATGAAATTGTTTTCTTACATTCTTTCTCAATTTTTTCATTGTTGGTATATAGAAAGGCAACTGATTTTTTAATACTGCTACTTTGCTGAAGCTGTTTATGGTGTCTCAGAGTTTTTTGGGTGAAGTTTTTTAGGTCTTTAAGGTATAAGATTATGTCATCTGTCAATAGGGATAGTTTGATTACTTATTTACCTATTTGTATTCTTTTGTTCTTCTTGCCTTATTGCTCTGGCTAGGAATTCCAGGACTATGCTGAATAGGAATGGGGAAAGTGAGAACCCTTTTCTCATTACTGACTTTAGGGGAAATGGTTTCAGTTTTTCTTCATTATGTATGATGTTGGCTTCATTTTGTCATATATAGCCTTTATAATGTTGAGGTACATTCCTTCTATTCCCAGTTTCATCAAAGCTTTTATCATGAAATGGTGTTGAATTTTATCAACAGCTTTTTCTGCATCTATTGAGATGATCAAGTTGTTTTTGTCTTTGCTTCTTAATGTACTGTATTACATTTATTGATTTGCAAATATGGAAATCATCCCTGTGTCCCTGGGATGAAGCCGACTTGGTCATGTTGAATGATCTTTCTAATATGTTGTTGGATTTGGTTTGCCATTATTTTATTGAGGATTTTCGCATCAATCTTCATTAAGAAGATTGGCCTATAGTTCTCCTTTTTGGATCTGTTCTTGTCAGGTTTTGGGGTCAGGGTCAGTATACTACGGGCTTCATAACATGAGTTAGGTAGTATTCCTTCCCTTTCTATTTCCTGGAAAAGTTCCTGGAGTATTGGTGATAGTTCTTCTTTAAAGGTTTGGTAAAATTCAGCATGAATCCGACTCTTTTTTGTAGGAAGGCTTTTATTACTTTTTCAATTTCATTTCTTGTAATAGAACTATTAAGGTGTTTAATATCTTCTTGGTTTAATTTTGGTTGGATATATGCATGTAGGAATTTATCCATTTCATCTATATTTTCCAGTTTACTTGAATATAAGTTTTCAAAGTACTCTCTAATTATTTTCTGGATTTCATTATTATTTGTGGTTATGTCCCCTTTCTCATCTCTGATTTTTAAAGTTTGGATCTTTTCCCTCCTCCATTTTGTCATGTTGGCTAAGGGTTGGTTGGTCTTGTTAATGTTTTCAAAGAACTACCTCTTTTTGGTTGATTCTTGGAATAGTTTTTTGTTCTCAATCTCATTGATCTTGGTCCTGATCTTTATTATTTCTTTTCATCTGCTGGTTTGGGGTTTGGTTTGTTCTTGTTTTTCTAAGAGCTTAAGGTGCATCATTAAGGTGTTTATTTGAAAGGTCTCTGTTTTTTATAATGTAGGCACTTATAGCTATAAACTTTCCCCTTAGCATGGCCTTTGGTCTGTCTCACAAATTCTAATAGGTTGTTTTTTCATTTTCATTGAATTCTAGGAACTTTTGATTTCTTCCTCAGTTAGCCACTGGTTTTTTCAACACTGTGCTATTCAGTCTCCATGTGTTTGACTGTTTTCTGAGTTTTCTTTTATTATTGAGGTCTAGTTGTTTTTTTTTCCATTGTGATCTGATATAATGCAAGGAGTTATTTCAATTTTCTCAAATTTGTTCAGACTTGCTTCATGTCCTAAACTATGATATACTTTGGAGTAAGTTCCATGAGCTGCAAAGAGTGTGTATTGCTTGGTTGTTGGGGGAAATACTCTATGGATATCTACCATGTCTATTTGGTCTGTTGAATGGAGTAGCTCTGAAGTTTCTTTGCTGATCTTTTGTCTGGATGACCTATCTTTTGGTGGCAGTGGGATATTCAGGTCTCCCACGATCACTGTGTTAGGGTCTATCTGTGCTCTTAGGTCCATTAGTTTTTTGTTTTTTAGTTTTGATGGGTACCTTGTGTTTTGTGCACATATGTTAAGGATTTCTATTTCCTCATTTTTTACTTTTATTTTTGTGAGTATTAGGGTTTCAACTTAGGGTCTTAAGTGTCTTAGGCAGGCACTCTACCTTGTAAGCCATACCCCCAGTCCTCCTTGAGCTTTTAAAAGTGGTATTTGTAACTATTTTCATTTGTTGCAGTTAACTCAGAGATAGATATCAATTTTATATATTTCACATTAATTTATTTGGAATTATCTATTATGTATTTGAGTGATCTAATTAACATTTGCATATGCAAATAAATGTAGAAGTTTTCATCATTATAAAATTGATCTGAAATAAAAAAAACACCAGGGTCAGGAATAATAGAATTTCAGTCTTTGGTTTCTGTTCTAGAGTTATTCCTCTGGCATTCAGTCCTGGTATTGGTGTAAAAGCAGACACTCTGACATGGTCTCACCAGATGACTGGCTTGTGAGTAGTGTTTGGTTCTTCTGCCTACCAGTTAATTGAAATTGTGAAGTGAGGTTAAGTCTGCCAGTTTGTTTAGGGTGGTCAAAGCTGTTGTTTTCACTAGCTAGCAGCTGTGCTATTTTTCAGCTACAGCTCTGTTTGGTCAGCTCCTCCCCAGCAAGGTGGGGCAATTTGGTTTTGAATGCTTCCCTCTGGCCCAGGAGATCAGCTCTGGGATCCTCTACCTGCCTTGCTTTGGGAGGTGGCTTGATGCCCTGCCCCTGCTCTCAGCCTTTGCTGCATTTTCTCTGTTCTTTCACTGAGAGTTCAGAGCTGAGTTTAGCTTTGCCCCTCCCCCTTCTCCAGGGCAGGTTCAACATTCCAGCTCCCTTCCATAGTCAGTGTTAGATTACAGTTTGCTGTTTATGTTTTTCAGTTTTGTTTGGTGGCAGGGGTGGGGGGGTCAGTCTGCCCAGGGACTGTACTGGGTTATGTTCCTGTGAGTGGGTAGGGGAGACACATGTGGTGCAAGATGCCCACTTATTCATTCTGCCAATTCACATGCAGGCAAGTTTGGAGCTGGTGGCAGTGAGAGGAAATGGTGCTAACTTATCTCAGTGCAGCACAGTGTGGGGAGGCTTTCCATGGGCTAGATGTTCAAGATATCACTGAGTGTGATTCTGATTGATGCTCTGTCTTCAGCTTCATGGAGGAAGGAGAAGAGAATGAAAGAAAAAAAGAGAAGGAAAGAAAAAAACAGAGAGAGAGAAAAAAAACAGCCAGGAGTGAGGGTGGGTCCAAGGACCAGACCCACCTTGCTGGCTGTGCCATGGGTCAAAGCCAACAGGTGCAATTAGAGGCTGGCTTAAGGGTCAGTTTTTGAATTTTTTTCTGCACCTAATGTGATGGTGGTTATTATTTTGGTTAGAAGCAAACAGAATTATCCAAGTGTAGCTCTGATGTTTCATGGAGGTTTGTGGAGTCATGGAGCTTAAGCTTTCTGCTTCTGTACACCAGCCACCATCTTTGATCTCCTTAAACTTTTCCACAAAATAGAAAGGGAAGGAAAACTGCCTAACTCATACTTTGAAGCCATTATTACACTAATCCTAAAACCAGACAAAGACACATCCTGAAAGGAAAACTGTAGGCCAATCTCCTTAATGAACACTGATGCAAAAATCTTCAATAAAATAATGGCAAGGCGAATCAACAACATATCAGAAAGATCATCCACCATGACCATGTCAGCTTCATCCCAAGGATTCAGTGATGGTTCAACATACACAAGTCAATAAATGTAATACAGCACATTAATAGAAGCAAAGACAAACACCAGTTGATCATCTCAATAGATGCAGAAAAAGCCTTTGATAAGATTCAACACCATTTCATGATAAAACTCTGATGAAACTGGGAATAGAAGGAATGTACCTCAACATTATAAAGGCTGTATATGACAAACTGATAGCCAACATCAAACTTAATGGGAAAAAACTGAGACCATTTCCTCTAAAGTCAGCAATGAGACAAGGATGCCCACTCTCTACACTCCTATTCAACATAGTCCTGGAATTCCTAGCCAGAGCAATAAGTCAAGAAGAATAAATAAAAGGAATATAAATAGGTAAAGAAATAGTCATAGTATCCCTATTTGCAGACAACATGATCCTATACCACAGAGACTAAAAAAATTCCACTTAAAAACTCCTACACAACATAAACAGCTAGAGCAATGTAGCAGGATACAAAACCAAGTTACAAAAATGAGTAGCTTTTCTATACATCAACTATGAACAAACTGAAAAAGAATATAGGAAAAGAATTCCATTTACAATAGCCTCAAATAGTCAATACATAGGAATAAACTTAACAAAGGAAGTAATGGTCTCTACAAGGAGAACTACAAACTACTGAAGAAAGAGATAGAGGAAGACTACAGAAGGTGGAAAGATCTCCTGTGCTTGTGGATTGGTGGAATCAACATTGTAAAAATGGCTATACTACCAAAAAAGAATCTACATATTCAACCCAATTCCCATCAAAATCTTAATGACATTCATCATAGAGATTGAAAAATCTACCCTAAAGTTCATTTGGAAACAGAAGAGACTGTGAATAGCAAAGGCAATACTCAGCAAAAAGAGCAATGCTGGAGGTACCACAATACCTGACTTCAAGCTATACTACAAAGCAATAGCAATAAAACCAGCATGGTACTGGCACAAAAACAGACATGAAGACCAGTGGAACAGAAAAGAGAACCCAGATATGAATCCACACAGCTATTCCCACCTTATTTTTCAAAAAAGGTGCCAAAACAAACGGTGGAGAATAGACATCTCTTCAACAAATGTTTTTGGGAAAAGTGGTTATTGGCCTGACAAAAACTAAAACTAGATCCATGCATGTTGCTCCGTAATAGTATCAATTCAAAGTAGATTAAAGACCTTAGTATCAGACCTGAAACCTTGAAGGTAGTAGAGGAAAGAAGAGGGAATACTCTGGAAGCAATAGGTATATGCAAGGACATCCTCAGTAGAACTCCAGCAGCCCAGTAACTAAGAGAAAGATAGACACATGGGACTACATGAAATTAAAAAGCTTCTGCACAACAAAAGAAATGGTCTCTAAACTGAAGAGACTACCCACAGAGTAGGAGAAAATATTTGCTAGATATGCATTACACAAAGGACTGATAACCAGAATATATAGGGGGCTCAAAAAAATAAACTCTCCTAAAATCAAGAAACCAATAAACAAGTAAGCAACTGAACTAAACAGAACTTTTTCAAAGGAAAAAAAATACATGAAACAATGCTTACCTCCCCTGGCCATAAATGAAATGCAAGTCAAAACCACACTAAGATCCCACTTCACTCTTTTTAGAATATCTAGCATCAGGAACACTACCAACAACAAATTTTGGCCAGGATGTGAGGAAAAAGGAGCCCTCATACACTGTTGGTAGGAATGTAAGCTAGTACAACCACTTTGAAAAACAATGTGGAGGCTTCTTAAAAAAACTAAACATAGATCTGCCATATGATCCAGAAATCCCACTCCTAAGGATATACACAAAGGGATGTAACTTAGGTTATTCCAAAGTCACCTGCAAACCCATGTTTATTTCAGCACTATTCACAATAGGCAATCTATGAAACAGCCAAGATACCCTACTACTGACAAGAGGATTAAGAAAACCTGGTATTTATATCTAATGGAATTTTATTGAACTACAAAGAAGAATGAAATTTTGTCATTCACAGGAAAATGGATGGAACTGGCCAACATCATCTTGAGTGAAATTAGGCTCAGAAGGACAAAAATTGCATGTTCTTTGTCATATGTGGATTATAGATTTGAAACAAATGCAGTAATATTATCGGACATGGGTCACACACTAAGGGGAAAACATGCATGGGAGGAATAGGGAAAGGGAAGGAGATGTAAAACTTAAATGTGGCCGATGTGCGCACTGTAGTTAAGCACATGAAGTAATCTTAAACTGGCAGAGGCCACTCTGGGAAGGTGACCAGGAAGTAATGAAGAGGTCTGGTAGAGATGAACCAGTGTGGATTGTAATACACAAGTGCATGGAAACAACACTAGGAATCTCTCTGTTTAGCTATCTTTATCTTAAACTAGCAAAAATGCTATGTCTTTCTTATTATCTCTTATGTTTCCTGTTCAACAAAATTAGAGAAGAAAAGGGCAGAACAGGTTCTGCCTGGAAGTGTGGCTGGGAGAGAGAGGGAAAGCTTGTAGGAGGGGTGACCCCAACAATGTATACATATATGAATAAATGTAAAAACAATAAAAAATGATCTATACAGATTTTTTCATATATACATACATTTTTCTTAAGAAAAATAAGAAAAGCACATATAAATATATGTCTTGCAGCACCTGCATACAAGCAATTATATAATTTGTGTTAATGAAGCCAAAAATGATGTTCCTCAGGTCCTCTTTTATTTATCATTGTGATAGAAATATTAACCAATATTAATAAACTAGATGAGAGAAAACAGCTAGAGACAGAAAAATTCAGAAGGAGAAACCAATTGTTTTCTACAAAAAACAACCCAGTAAGTTCATTTATGTAACCATTGGATATAAAATTGATACAATATCAATATGTATCTCTCTCTCTCTCTCTCTCTCTCTCTCTCTCTCATGAATGTATATACTAAGCAAGATGTAGCCACAAGTTTAATGCAAAATAAGACATAAGCAACATCAATAAAGTACAAATGCAAAACAACAAAATAGCACTGCAGCTCTGTTACAATGGCTATAGTCCAAAGCACTGATAGTACGAAAAGTTAGCAAGAACATAGAGTAGCAAGGAATGATGGCGAGAATGCAAATGTGTGAAGACAGTGTGATACACTTGCAGAAAGCATGAGACTAGATTTCTTTCTCTCCTGGTTATAGAAATTAAATCAATAGGACTGGAACATGGAACGACAGTGCTCACACCTGATTTTCAACACAGTCTTATAGACATGAATATATTTCCCATCATTTCTAAACTTTAGACCAGCAGTTTCTGGACTATCAAATTCTTTTTTCAGAGACTCTACAACAGCTAAAAAGTCTTCCTTCTCTACAAATAGAGGCTCCAGGAAACAGCAGGGGTGGCAAAACATGCAAATACATCACCGGTGCAGGAGAAGTGGGTGAGGTGAGGGAGGATCACTGGCCCTGGCACTGGCCCATATGTACATGTGCCCACCCTGGGTCTTGGCAGCAGATGTGTAAGTAGACTGACAAGTTGCAATCTCTACTACCCTTTTTCCCTCCACCATGATGTGTGCTGGGCGTAGCAGTTTATTTTTATTGCCAGTTCCCAGCTTCCCGTAGGTGTTAGCTCCCCAGGCATACAGTAAGCCCTCATCTGTTAGTGCTAGAGTATGTGCATAGCCGCAGATAATCTGGTTGACATACGCTGTGTATAGAGCTGTCACTCTCACTGGGGTCAGCGGGTTGCAATTGTTTCCCAAGCCCAGCTGACCATTGCCATTGTAGCCCCAGCCATATACCTCACCATTGTCCAGAATAGCCATGGAGGGGGGTCTGACCACAGGCAATTCCAACCACCCTCTTAGTATAAAACAGTTTGTAACTTTTCGAGGAGTTGGTTGATTGGCTGTAGATCGTGATCCCACCTGGCCACAGGTGTTATAGCCCCAAGCAAATACCTCTCCATCTGCTGCCAGAGCTGCTGAATGGTGTCAGCCACAAGCTACTTCGACCACTTGCTTGATCAACAGATTGGAACAGACTTGAATGGCAGCAATGCCTTGGTTGGTGATCCCATTCCCCAGCTGGCAGTATCAACTGTGGCCCCAGGCATAGGCCACTCCACCTTCAGTGCTGAGGAAAACAAAGGGATCACTTCCATAACTAAGGATTTTAATCATCTTTCTACATAAAGCTTCTGGCTTCTTGAGCACAGGTGTGCTCTGGTTATCTCCAGTTCCTGAACAGTTACATATAGTTCAGTCCAAACACAACGCCTTCATCATTATTAGAAAAAAATACATCAAAATCAATTAAAGACTTAAATGAAAGACCTGAATCTAGTAAACTAATAGAATAAAGAGTAATAATCCTTCAGGACATTACTAAGGGCAATGAGCTTTTGGACAAGACACTAAAAACTCAGAATTCAAAAGCCAAATAAACAATTGAGATCACATCAAACCAAGTATTTCCAAAGAAAAAGAAGTAATGTGCAGTGTGCAGAGACAGCCTACAGAATAGGAGAAAATATTTCCAAAATACACAACTGACACAGGGTTGATTCACAAAATATAAAAGAAATGTTAAAAATTCCAGAACAGAACAATGACATCAACAACAAATAATATATTTTTAAAAAAGAGGGCAATAGAACTAAATAAACATTTCTCAAAAGAACACATACAATTGGCCAAGAGTTACATAAAAATGACTCAACATCACTCGATATCAGTGAAATGTTAATGTCACAATGAGATGTCACTTCATTCAAGTGTTACCAAGTGCTGCTCAGGACATGGAAAGAATGGAGACAACTCACATGGCTGGTGAGAACATATGTTAGTCCAGTCAGTGTGGAAAACAGTATGGAGCATCATGAGAAGTTTAAAAATAAAAGTACCACATGCTCCAGCAATTCCACTTCTGGTTATATAGTCAAAGGAAATAAAATCAGGATGTTGAAGAACATCTACTTTCCTGTGTTCATAGCAGCACTATTCACAAAAACCAAGAAATGGAAATAACCTTCATGCCCATCAACTGATGAATGTTTAAAGGGTATATAGTGCACACACATAATGGAATACTACTCAGTCATAAAATGAATGGAATTCTGTAATTTGGGACAACATGAATGGAAGTGGAGGTTATAAGTTAAATGAATAAGTCAGGCATAGATAGATAAGTACCACATGATCTCACTTATATGTGAAACCTAGAAAAAACCAGACTTACAGAAGTTGACAGAAGAATAGTGGCTGCCATTGTCTGGGGAGAAATGAGGGTTAGAGAAAAATGGATAACATTTGATCAACAAGTACTGAGTTATACTTAGAGAAGAGTAAGAATTTCTGATGTCTTATTGCACATTAGGTTGATACCCTGAACATTTCAGAAAGCTAGGAATGGTAAATGTTTGAGAGATAGACATATTTATACAGACTTAAATATAACACAATATGTACATGTATAAAAACTTTGCTCAAAATCCCCTTAAAATATAGATTTTTCTGTTTATTCATTGCTTAAAAGTGTAATAAAAACGATTTAAACATATTCTCACCATACTACCAAGCAATTCATGTACCTTGATAGTTTCCCAGTAAGTTTAAAAGTTAGATCCATACAAAAATTTACATCATACTCTTTTTAGTAACTTTTTTCATAACCACCACAACTTGGAAGCAACCAAGACATTCTTCAATAGATAAAAGAATAAACAGATGTTGGTGCTTCCAGACAGTGGAATCACACTCAGAGAACAAAAGGGAGTACCAATCAAGCCACGAGAAGCATGGAGGAACCTCAAATACTTCTTGATAAGTGTAAAACATTAATCTGAAAGCCTACATACCATATGATTTCAAATGTATGATGGTTTGGAAAAAGCAACAGTTTGGAGATAGGACATAGATCATTAGTGTCTACAGTATGGTGAGAAAAATGGTGAGAAAAGATGGACTTTTAGAACACTGAAAGTATTCTTTAGGTACTGTAATGGCAGGTATAGATCATTATGTTATTGTCAAAATGAGTATAACATGCAACAAAATTATGAGTCTTAAGGTAAACTGTGGATTCTTATTTTAAATATTGAAGTATAAGTGTTACCTTGTCAATTATAACAAATGTACTACATTAATGCAATATGTCAATAGAGGTTTGGTGCTAGAGAGAGTACACAGAAACTACGCACTTTTATCTCAATTTTTGTGTAAACTTAAATCTGCTCAAAATTTTTGCCTACATGTAAAAGTTTTGTGATGCATTTCCTAGAAAGTGTCCATGTATAAAACCAGAAAACCTGTCTCAAATCAGTTTGATACTGAATGAAACAAAAGACCTGCCATATCACAAAGCTTCCAATGACCCAAAAGTTAATTTGTAAATGTGATGTATTCTCAAAAGAATTGTCATCAAATTCTATTCTGAAGTTAATTGTAAATTGCAATTGGATTATAAATTGCAATTGGAATTACAAACAAGGAAGTAAAATAACACAGTTTCTGAAATATAGGAGCAGTGCTGAATGTTTAAATCTACCAGATATGAAGACATAGTATAAAATTTCTGTACAAAAAGATGGTGGTATTTGCTTATAAATAAGAAGAGCAATGAAATAGAAGAGAAATTCTAGAAATAGGTACTACTATATTCCAATTTAGAATAAAAACATATCTTCCTAAAGAAATAAAGAAAAATTTGACATTATTATGAGATATTTGGGTAAAAATGTAGTCTTTTGAAAAAAAAAATGCATAAATCCCTTCCACTGTATTCCAGAATACATTACAAATGGAACAGAATGTAAATGTAAAAAAATCAATGATTCCAGTGTATTAGTGGATTAGGATTTTAATGTCATCATTTTTAGAACATTTAAAAATAAAGAGTAGACAAGAATCATTTGTGCAATTGTCAACCACAATAGAATCACCACTGGATAGAGGATGTGCTCAATTCAAATCACACAGCACTACCTATGAAGCCTTCTCATTGAAAATGGGAACTAGATCAAATTAGGTTTTCATATGTAAATACTAGGAAAAATAATTGATATAGAACACCAATAAGCCTGCAAACAAAGGTATATGACTCTCGAAGACTTTGTAATGTAGTATAATCTATAGTACAAATGCACAAATTCATTAGAGAAAGGGATTATAAACTGAGGGACTGGTGACCATATGAGAAAGAATCTATAGATAGGATAGTATAAATGCTATATACTACTGTGGACTTTGAAAAATCAATTGAGGTACTTTGAAAAATGTGGACATAAGGGTTGGAAAATTAGATGAAGTGTCTATAGACTTATCTTTACTATGATTGATATGTATATATATATATATATATATATGTACACACATATACATATATATACACAAATATATATTATATATATAAATGTATATTTTACACAATAAAAAGAATACCACTTTATTTTTTTAAATGAACAGTTTATTACCATAGAAAAGATACTAAAATCAATTATTGGTATTATTCATGGGGTGATCATCTTCAAATTTGGTTAAATATAGCTTTAGAAGTTTTGTTTTTCAAAATAATGTAGGTTTTTGTTGTAGCTTTGCATATGCTATGGACCTCATGGCAAACTGGGACACAGTTTACATTGTAAATGACTGCAGATAATCTGATAATGACACACAGTTTAAACTCTGTGAAGCAATGCAGGCTACACCAGTGTACATTCTCATCCTTACACTTGCACCTAGCTGTAGCAAGAGACCCTGAAGCCAATGTGGACACACAGCAAAAACATGAAAATTGCCAGTTGCAATAAAATTTGGAGCTTTTACTGTTGATAATGTTTCTAATGAAATGTAGACTACTAATTTTCCAGCAGAAAAATTCTACTGTATTGCCCAATTATTGAGGTATCACAACAGCTTCCTTTCTTGACAAAACTGGAAAAGTATATGAGGTCTAAATAAGACTTAGCAATAAATTTTGGTATACTGTTCTTGTTTTAGATCTCCAGAAATAATGTACAAATATTATAATTTAAAATTGTAATCAATATAAAAGCAATAGAATTCTAACTTTAATGTAGACATATTTAGAATATTAAATCATAGTTTAAGAATAACAAATCCAAAGGTACCTTAGATAAGACACTACTGTGTATTAGTAATATTGTAACTAAAACACTCACAAAATGTTCTTTGGTTTTGTCATAATAAAGAGGGTCAAAAATTGAAACAAGAAAATAAATGAATTTGGTGTTTTTAGAATCCCTAGGTCTTAATTGCCCATAATGTCTACAACCATAATCAATATTTTGATTCCTACCCATTATAAATCACATGGCTCAGTAAGAAAATAGAGTGTCTTTTCAAATAAAAAGTAATAATTGATTTTCCAATTTAAAACAGTGGCTGGATCAAAACTAAACTCTATTTTGATTCTTTCTGTAAATTTAAATAGACTCAGTACTAATTGTTATAGTATCCAAATTGTTATAGCAACAAAGTTTACTTCTGTGCTATATAAGAAGTTGAGCTGTCACCAACCATAACATGACCTCCATGTACTTTTGTCATCCTGAATAATGAGAGAGTGTCTCCAGAATATTTACCGTTTTTGGGTGAAGTCAATGTTGTTACAGACCTAAAATGTTTAAAGTAACATCCCTACATAATTTATCTATGATGAATTAATTATATTCAATGCTGACAGCAGTGTTTGTCAAATTTCCAGCAGTCGACATCTGTATCTCTTGCCTGAGGACCATCTCTCTCTACAGTAGTCTGATTTGCCTTCATGCCTAATTGGCTTATGTTTTACTCTGCTCTGGTTGCTCCAACAAAGTATCATAAGTGAAGGACTTAAAAAAAATTATCCACTGTTCTGGAGGTTGGAAAGTCCAAGCAAGCTTCACTTTATAGTGAGGACTCTTTTCCTAGACTGTGAAAGGCCATCTGACTGAGTTCTCAGATGGTGGAGGGAATGAATTCTCTCCCTTCTTCTTCTTACAAGGTCACACCCCTAATGGGTTATAACTCTCCATTCTCATCAATTTATTTAGCTTTCACTGCTTCCTAAAAACCTTACCTTCAAATAGCCACTTTTGAGGTTAGAGCTAAAACATATGTATTTAGGGTTTGCAGTGCTGTCCTTAGCATCCTGTTTTTGCTGGTTAAGCAATAACCAACATTCCCAAACCTGCTCCATGAGCCTTCAAATGAAGACTAATAGGATTGATGCATAAATGCTTCTTTCTCAAATGGGATTATTCTTAGGCAAGTATAAACTGGCATTCAGAATTTGTTAGTGGGATTAATTTCACTTATTGACAAAGATAAAGTATTGATGATACACTGTTTGCTATCTGCTGCCTTCTGGTTTTGCCTCGCTTTATTATTCTGTATCAGTGATTCTTGGGATTGCCTTTTAAATAAACTTCTTGTGCTTGAAACTGTGTTTGTGGCTGGCCTTTACAAGAGGGTAAACCAAGGCAACCTGTCAAGGTATTGTCATAGGAAGCAGATCTTCAGGATGGGATCAAGGCATTGACTGTTCAGCTGGCCAGGTTGAACAGCATTATAGTTCTAACACCACCTCATATTGTGAATTAAAAATTGACTATGTGATACTCATATAATATGCATACAAAGTAATTATATTTGTCAGAGTTTATTTTATCATTAAACACCATCAATACTCTGAAGGAAACAAACAACCTTAGGTTGGATTACTAAGGACTCATGGCTTGGTTTGAAAGTGGAAACATCTCTATGCAAAAGTGCTCATGTCCTGAAGCCAGGAGAAATTTTATGTGCATATAACAGTTCTAAAAAAGAATAAATGTATAAAACCTACATATGTTTTATGGAAGGAAGTTAGGAAACCCTGAAAACCAAGATGCTGGTGTCTTGATGCACTTGAGGTACCATGAAAATCAAATTTCCTTTGGTATTTATCATTTTGAGGGAGGGCATGGGTTGTGAGATATGACTGGGATTACAGTCATACACCACCTTGCCTGACCAGTCCTTTCGCTCTTAATGTTCCCATCACTTACACCAAGTTTCTAACTGTGTACATCTGGTTTAGAAAAAAATGCTTTTCTCTCTCCTGTTAGGGATGGCAGAATGGAAAGCACATGAAGGTCTCAAGAAGTGACTATCTCCTCCAGTAATTTGAAATTATGGAAGGCTGACCCAGTTTAACCAGTTGGAGAAATAGCTTCTTTGCTTTAGAAACATTTAACAAAATAACTTTAACAAATAAGGATATAGCAAACATGGACCAACACGAATGAGAAAAAATGAGATGGGATAGATACTGATGGTATCAGAGGAGTAAAGAATCATCGATATATTTTTAGAATATTAGAATATTGATGTGGATTCATACTCCCTTCACACTGATAGATTAGTTATACCTTTCTAAGTAGTGTACTTGTTATTAGTCCTATGATACCTCTGAGATGATAAGATGGCTCCTCTCTCTCTCTCTCTCTCTCTTTCTCTCTCTCTCAATATACACTTACTTAGCATCACTTATATGTGATAAATGTGCTAGAATTAGTCAAGAAGGGTGTTACTATATTCAATGATTTTTTTACCTTCAGATAGCTTTATTTTTTGAATCTTTTCTTTATTCATTTATTCACATGTGCATACATTGTTTGGGTCATTTCTCCCCACTTCCCTGCACCACCACCCTCTCCCCCTTCCCCCTTGCTTCCAGGCAGAACCTGTTCTGTGCTTTTCTCCAGTTCTGTTGAAGAGTAGAAATAAGCAATAACAAGAAAGACAAAGAGTTTTTGCTAGTTAAGGAGAGCTATACAGAGAGATTCCTAGCATTGCTTCCATGTACACATGTGTTACAACCCAAGTTGATTCATCTCTAACTGATCTTTACACTGGTCCCTGGTCCCTTTCTCATGTTGACCTATGTCACTATAAAGTTTCTGCATTAGTTCCTCTGGAGTGGGGACATAAATGCTTGCATGTTTTGGGTTTTCTACCTATCCCCATACCTCCCATAGGTGTTCTCCCCCAAGTCCAACAACATTGCTGAATTTGCCCTAGATCTAAAGACTGCATATAAGGGAGAACATATGATTTTTGGTCTTCTGAGTTTGGCTAACCTCGCTCAGAATGATATTCTCCAGTTCCATCCATTTACCTGCAAATGGTAAGATTTCATTCTTCATGGCTGAGTAAAATTCCACTGTGTATAAATAACACATTTTCTTGATCCATTCGTCAGTAGTGGGGCATCTTGGTTGTTTCCATAACTTGGCTATTGTGAATAGTGCTGCAATAAACATAGGTGTGCAGGTGCCTCTGGAGTAACCTGTGTTGCATTCCTTTGGGTATATCCCCAGGAGTGGGATTGCTGGATCATAGCGCAGATATGTTTAGATTTTTAAGAAGCCTCCAAATTTTCTTCCAGAGTGCTTGCACCAGCTTGCATTCCCACCAGCAGTGTACGAGGGTTGCTTTTTCCCCACATCCTCACCAACACCTGTTGATGGTGTTGCTAATGATGGCTATTTTAACAGGGGTGCGGTGGAATCTTAGTGTGGTTTTGATTTGCATTTCCTTCATGGCTAGAGTTGGTGAACATTTTTTCATGTGATTTTTTGACCATTTGAATTTCTTCTTTTGAGAAAGTTCTATTTAGTTCAGTTGCCCATTTCTTAATTGGCTCATTGATTTTGGGAGAGTTTAGTTTCTTAAGTTCCCTGTATATTCTGGTTATCATCAGTCCTTTGTCTGATGTATAGCTCGCAAATATTTTCCCCACTCTGTGGGAGGTCTCTTCAGTTTAGAGACCATTTCTTTTGTTGTGCAGAAGCTTTTTAATTTTATGAAGTCCCATTTTTCTATTCTTTCTCTTAGTTACTGGGCTGCTGGGGTTCTACTGAGGAAGTCCTTACCTATATCAGAGTGTTTCCTGCTCTTTCCTGTACCAACTTCAGAGTTTCAGGTATGATATTAAGGTCCTTGATCCATTTTGAGTTGATACTAGTACAGGGTGATAAACATGGATCTAGTTTCAGTTTCTTGCAGATGGATAACCACTTTTCACAACAACATTTGTTGAAGATACTGTCTTTTCTCCATCATATATTTTTGGCTCCTTTGTCAAAAATGAGGTGAGTATAGTTGTGTGGATTCATATCCGGGTTCTTTATTCTGTTTCACTGGTCTTTGTGTCTGTTTTTGTGCCAGTATCATGCAGTTTTTATTGCAATTGCTTTGTAATAAGGTTTGAAGTCAGGTACTGTGATACCTTTAGCATTGCTCTTTTTGCTGAGTATTGCCTTGGCCATTCACAGTCTCTTGTGTTTCCAAATGACCTTTAGGGTAGATTTTTCAATCTCTGTGATGAAAGTCATTGGGATTTTGGTGGGAATTACATTGAACATGTATCTTGCTTTTGGTAGTATAGCCATTTTTACTATGTTGATTCTACCAATCCATGAGTATGGGAAATCTTTCCATCTTCTGTAGTCTTCCTCGATCTCTTTCTTTAGGGGATTGTAATTCTCATTTTAGAGGTCATGCACATCTTTTGTTAAGTTTACTCCTAGGTATTTGATTTTTTTGAGGCTATTGTAAATGGAATTGTTTCCATATATTCCTTCTCAGTTTGTTTGCTGTTGATGTATAGGAAAGTTAATGATTTTTTAAGTTGATGTTGTATCCTGACACCTGGCTATACCTTTTTATGGTGTCTAAGAGTTTTTGGTAGAGATTTTTGGGTCTTTCAGGTATAGGATCATATTGTCTGCAAATAGGGACACTGACAGTTTCTTTACCTATTTGTATTCCATTTATTTCTTCTTCTTGCCTAATTTCTCTGGCTAGGAATTCCAGTACTGTGTTGAATAGGAGTGGGGATAGTGGGCACTCTTGTCTTGTTCCTGATTTTAGGGAAATGGTTTAAGTTTTTCACCATTAAGTATGATGTTGGCTGTAGGTTTGTCATATGTAGCCTTTACAATGTTGAGGTACATTCCTTCTATTCCTAGTTTTCTTAGAGCTTTTATCATGAAGTGGTGTTGGATCTTATCAAAGGCTTTTTCTGCATCTATTGAGATGATCAAGTGGTTTTTGTCTTTGCTTCTGTTAATGTGCTGTATTACATTTATAGATTTGCATATATTGAACCATCCCTGCATCCCTGAGATGAAACCAACTTGGTCATGATGTATGATCTTTCTGATGTGTTGTTGGATTTGGTTTACAATTATTTTATTGATGATTTTTGCATTGATACTCATTGAGAAAATTGGCCTATAGTTCTCCTTTTTGGAGGTGTCTTTGGTTTTGGGATAAGAGTAATATTGGCTTCATAAAACGAGTTAGGCAGTGTTCTTTCCCTTTCTATTTCATGGAACAGTTTAAGGAGGGTTGCTATTAGTTCTTCTTTAAACATCTGATAGAATTCAGCAGTGTATCCATCAGTTCCTCAACTTTTCTTTTTTGGGAGACTCTTGATGGCAGCTTCAATTTCATTTTGTGTTATAGATCTATTCAGGTGATTAATATCCTCTTGGTTCCATTTTGGATGATTATAAGTATCTAGAAATCTTTCCATTTCTTCAAAATTTTCAAATTTATTAGAGTAAAGGCTGTCAAAGTAGTTTCTGATGATTTTCTGGATTTCTGTGGTGTTTGTTGTTATCTCTCCTTTTGCATTTCTCATTTTAATGATTTGGGGTTTTTCTTCCCTCACTTCAGTCAGGTTTGCCAGGGGTCTGTCAATCTTATTTATTTTTTTCAAAGAACCAGCTTTTTGTTTCATTAATTCTTGTACTTTGTTTGTTTGTTTCTGTTTCATTGATTTCAGCCCTTATTTTAATTATTTCTCTCTTTCTGCTTGTTTTGGGGTTTGCTTGTTCTTGTTTTTCTAGGAGTTTGAGCTGTAGTATTACTTTATTCATTTGAATTCTTTCTGACCTTTTGATATATGCACTCATGGCTATAAACTTTCCTCTTAGGACTGCCTTTGCTGTGTCACATAGGTTCTGATATGTCGTGTTTTCATTTTCATTAACTTCCAAGAAACTTTTAATTTCCTCTTTCATTTAATCAATGACCCTTTGATCATTGAGCAGTGTGTTGTTCAGCTTCCAATTGTTTGCATGTCTTTTACTGTTTTTTTTTTTGTTGTTGTTGATTCCTAGTTTTAATGCATTGTGGTCAGATACAATGCATGGGATTATTTCTATTTTCTTATATTTGCTGAGGCTTGCTTTCTGCCCTAAGATATTATGAATTTTAGAGAAGGCTCCATGAGCTGCTAAGAAGAATGTATATTGTGCAGAAGTTGGATGAAATATTCTGTACACATCTACTAGGTTCATTTGATTGATGGTATGGTTTAGTTCTAGGATTTCTTTATTGATTTTTTGTTTGGATGACCTATCTATTGGTGATAGGGTGGTGTTAAGTTCTCCCACTATCACTGTGTTGGAGTTTGTATATGTTTTTAGGTCCTTCATAATATGTTGGATGATATTGGGTGCATTGACATTGGGTGCATATAGGTTGGTAATTGTTATTTCTTTTTGGTTTATTTCCCCTTTTGTTAGTATGGAATGTCCTTGTTTATCTCATTTGATCAATTTAAGTTTGAACTCTACTTTATCTGAAGTAAGTATTGTTACCATTGCCTTTTTATGGGGGCCGTTGGCTAGCCTTTCACTCTTAGCCAGTGCTTGTTTCTCTCTGTGAGGTGGGTCTCCTGTATGCAGCAGATTGTTGGATCTTCCTTTTTCTTCCACCTTGCTAATTTGTGTCTTTTAAAGATGGAATTAAGTCCATTAATGTTTAGTGATAGTATTGATAGGTATGTGGTGATCCCTGTCATTTAGCTGTCTTTGTTGTTTAAGGGTTTGATTGTGTGCAGCTGAATCAATGTTACTCTCTACTTTCTGGCCTTTTCTTCTCCTGTGGTTTGGTTTTGTCTGCCCTTTCATGGTTTGGTCTGCTTTCACTTTCTGTGTACAGAATTCCTTGGAGAACCTTTTGTAGTGGTGGTTTGATGGTCATGTATTGTTGTAGTTTCTGCTTATCATGGAACACCATTATTGCTCCATCTATTTTAAATGATAGTTTTGCTGGGTAGAATATCTAGGGTTAAAGTTATTTTCATTCAGTGCCTGGAATACCTCATTCCATGCATTTCTTGCTTTTATGGTTTCCATTGAGAAATCTGCTGTGATTTTGATGGGTTTACCTTTGTATGTTATTGTTTTTTCTCTCTTACAGTCTTCAATATTCTTTCTCTAGTCTCTGTGCTTGTTGTTTTAATAATAATATGTTATGGGGTAGTTCTATTTTGTCATGTCTGTTTGGTAATCTGGAGGCTTCCTGTACCTGCATGGGCATAGTTTTCTCTAGATTTGGGAAATTTTCTGTTACTATCTTGTTGAATATATTACTCATTCCTTTTGCTTGCACTACTTCTCCTTCTTCAATGCCCCATTATTCTCAAGTTTGGTTTTTTAATGGAGTCAGTGAGTTCTTGTATATTCTTTTCACAGGTCTTGAGTTGTTTGACTAATAATTCTTCAGTTTTTCCTTTAATTACCATTTCATTTTCAAGTTCTGAGATTCTGTCTTCTGTTTGTTCCATTTTGTTTTGTATTTCTGTTTCATTCTTTTTTTCTGAGGTTTTCCATATCTTGGGTCACTTCCATTTTAATGTTGTCAATTTTCAACCTTCATTCATTTATCTCTCTATTTATGCTGTTCTCTGTTTCTTTTTGGTGTTTGTTTAGGGCTCCTACGATTTCATTTATTTGTTTTTGTGTTTTCTCATATTCTTTATTTTTGTTGTCTTGGAATTTTTTCAGTGCCTTTGTATGTTTTGGTTGACCATGTCTAGTAATGTCTCCATGAAATTCTCAGTGATTACTTGCAGGATTTCTTCTTTCAGAGTGTTCTTGTGGGCTTTGTTGGGTTCTCTGCCATAGTTTATCTTTGTTTGGTTGGAGTCTGGATCTGGGTATCTGTTTTCTCATTTCCCCCTGAATCCTGTACTAATTTATTTTGGGGAGGAGAATGGTTTCCATCCTTTTTTTGTCTTCCCTTACTTCCACTTGGTACTGTTTCTGTCCCTGGACTATGTATAATGTAGTGTTAGCTGAGTTATAAGAGTGAAACTAACAAAACTAAGGAAAGAAGAGAAAGAAAACGAAATTGAAGAAAAAGAAAAAAGAAGGAGAACCAATGAAAACACAGGGAGAGATGGTGGATGATCAAACAGCAAACCAGACAGCCAAATCTTTAAAGAGAGGCAAAAAAAAAAGAAACAAAAAAATTTGCCAGTTTAGGAACAGTACAATTTTAGCTTTAGTAGTTCTGGTATTGCTCCTTCAGCATCTAAATCTGTCTGTCTGTGTCTTCTAGGCAGGTTTGGAGCCCCCATGTGGTGGGTGGCTGGTCGGCAGGGCCCCACATGCCTGCAGCGGGGAGGCCTGTCATTGTGGCAATCTGAAGGGCCTGTGGAGTGTGGACCTGGTGGGGCTGAGGAGCGGAACTGAGAAGAAGAGATCCCATGGCTGTGGAACAGCGGCCCCACGGGCCTATGGGGAGGGACTTGATGTGTAGCCCCAGCTGTTCTGTTAGTAAATCATGGCATGGAGAAGCCTTTGACAAGCTAGGGGTTCAGAGTCCTGAAGTTTCAGCTCTCCATGGTGCTTTATGTCAGCCAAGTGTGTCTTCTGTGTCTCAGCAAAGTCCCTGGTTCATGGAGCTCACATGGTCTGCAGGTGCATCCCAGTCACCACCTTGGATCTATATTCAATGATCTAGTGTCAAAACATCTAAGAGTTTTCCCATAGATGTTGGATATGGGGTCAGCCTTATTAGTATCAGATGGTCCAAAGCTCCATCATGAATTTTTTGCTCTTTCAATGGTGGTCCTAAAACTCAACTATTGGAAAAGCAGCTCCTGACATACCTTTCTTAGTAGAGACAGAGTTCTTCAGCAGGAGACATAAAAAGTGTTTACAGTTGCTATTGTCCTTCAAAAGGTAGGTTTTCTTGTATCTAGTCATAAAGTTTAGAGAGCACAGTAGTATTCCATAATAAAATAAAAAGCCAGTTTTTTATCTTAGCTCTGGGAGAGTCTGAGGCTTCCTGTGAGTTACACACAGATGCCCTCACACACATGTCATTTATGAGGTACCATTGTGTTCAACTTAACTGATACCTGTAGCATCATGAGTGTTCCAAAAAACAGTTGGTCCCCTATAGAAAAATTGCAGCTTTTTTCTGTCACAATATCAGACTGTGGTAATGATGTCAGGCTAATATGGATGCACTATCTCCCTACTCAAGATGACCCTACAATGCTCCCAAAGGACTGGATTTGGAACAGTATATGAAACTACATAATTTGTGAGTAAGGAGAAGAAGCCAAAGGCAAAGATAGTCTCAGAATTCTCGGCCATAATAAATTGCCTGGCTTTTTAAATGGTCCTGAAAGGAGCATGTTTGGACAATTAGAGAGCAGTACATCTAGGAAGGAAGCACCCAGATGGATTTGTGGAAGGAAAAACAGGGTGAATATATGAACACTTGGCAGAGAGCAGACTCTATGAGACTAAAACTGGTAGAAATGCTTCCCAGCCTCTCATTAATCTATTTCCCCATCATTTTATTCTAGCACATTAATGTTACTTGCTTTGACAAACAGAATAAGGCAAAAGTGAGAAATGGGGAATGACTTATCTGGACTTTGACAAGACTGGTAGCTTCAGCTTTGTCTGGTTGGAACATTCCTGCTACAGGAACTAGCTGGAGCAAACCTACAGGTAAAGTCATGTGAAAAAGAATGATGCAGTTCAGACACCTGGCAGACATAGAGCAATGTCACTCTGGGTCATCCAGACTTACTTATCTCCAGCTAAAGAAATACAAGGATAGAGTAGTACAATAATTGATTAACCTTCACTTAGAGTCACAAATTTCTAACATTTCCTCAATTATTCCTCATTCATATGTGTATGTATGGGTAACTATCATTGTCATTCTTCATGCTGTAATGTCTTCAATTAGATCATGTATAACGTGATCCTTCCCCCCTAAATAATTTAGTATGCATATCTCAAAATTATAACAGCATTCTTTTGTGATACCACAATGCAATTATCAAGTTTAGGAAACTTTCATGGAGGAAATGTCTCTGACTCTTATCCAATTCATATTTAAATTTCTTTTCTTAATTAAACTCCTGCATATAAGTTTACAGCAAAGCAAACTTCAACAAAAGAATATAATTTTCCCTTACCTGTAACATCCCATTAGCATCCATTGTTCTAGAAACTGTTTTCAGCCTTTGCCAATACTGGTATCTTTGAAGTTTGTAGAAGGTCCCCAGTTGTGCTGGACTGCACATCTCATCACAACTAGGGACACTAATGAATTTTTGGCAGAGACATAATGTATTTGAAGTTGTATCATTTTCAATGAGTCAAATCAGACTGCAGCTGGAATCAGTTCATGCCATTATTGATGTTGGTAACCTTGCTCTGGTAATGTCTGCCAGATTTCCTCATACAAAGAATTCTTTTTTCCCTTAGAATTTAATGAGTCATTTATAGGGAATAATTTTGCCCTGTTCTCAACAAACTTTCACCTACTCTTTGAATATATATTGATACATCTTAAAGTCAAATTTTTATTAAAAAGATGTTAACTACCATTGTGACTACATTTCTAAGATAGCATTTTAACATAAAGAAGAGGTTTTTCTCCCCACAAGATTTTTAGAATTTGCCTGTTTTAAAAGGTTGAATTAGCATTTAAGATTTGAGAGTGGGATCAAGAAGAATTTGCTCTTAGTTTGCAATCCTATGGATTTACTATAGTTCTGAAGATGAAATGCATTGTAAAGTACACATTGTGGTTGACAGAATTCTAAGATGACCTCTCATGACCCATACCCTTGTATAATTCCTTCCCCTTGATTTCGAGCTGGTCCTAAGAACAGGCAAGAATGTAATTCCATGTTTAGTTGTTATAGCCCAGGCAGCATATATGCATGTGCAAAATAATTCTTCTGTATATAAAAATAATCATCAGTAGTTGTATAGATATGGACTTGGGATATAACATTTGTTCTTAAGAAGCAGAGTCAGAGCATATCTACTATTTCCTGTGCCTTAATTTTCCTTGATGGAGAGCAGTTCTGACAAGCATTCCCTAGAAAACTCCTTTACTTTAATTTCATACTTAAAGCTAATAGAATTCAGACTTATCTAACACAGATTGCTTTTGGAGATGATACCCAAAACATATGTAGTGTAGCTTTTGACATATTAACTCTCCACCATCCTGGATGATCAATCTAGGCAAATGCCACTGCATTTAAATGAAAACTAACTTTGTTGTCACAATGCACATTACATTTGTCTATATAGAATGAACTAAAGAACTTTGTAGAAAACAAAGCTCTGTTCTCCAGGTACTTTAGCAGCTATCAATCGTCAATTGAACTGGACGAAACTAATAGAGTCTCTGTAGACATGTTTTCCATACAGTTCTTACACTTACACTTACTCTTTTTTTTCTTTTTTTGATAGTATAGTCATCCTTACAGCCGTGGCTGGTGTTTAGTGTTCAGGCAGGGTAGCTGTTGTATTTTAGTCTGTAGCTCACTGAGTTAATTTCAAAGTTCCTGTAAAGTGTTCAAACGACTGCCATCTGGTACTGGTGATTTCCTTGCAATATAATTTATTGAAATAGTTCATCATCTCCAACTTAGAAGGTTGTCTAGCATAAGGCTTTACCTCCTACCATACAACAAGAATACCAAGGTAAATGTTGTGCATGAAACTATGAATGTTAGCTCAGAAGAGCTATGTGGCTTTATTGCAATATTCCTACTTTCCAATATTAACATAGTAATTTAGCAAAATGAGTTTTAGCCTAATACTGGCAATGAGAAGCTTTTCTTCTGATTATTTTCACTTCAATAAGTGCTTTTCTCCATATGCACTTTCACCATTATGTAGGAACTGCCTTGCAAGGGGCAGGTTGTCACTCCAGGATCATTTCATAGTACACTAATATCTTACAACCCAATCTCCTTCCATTCCACTCTCTTCTTACCTTCAGTAGGCCCTAGATCATCATTCTGTTATGCACATTTTCTAGCCTTATATTTTATTGTCATACTCCCAAGTTCCAGCATTCCAGATTTTCACATATTCTTTACCTCTTATGAAACAAAGTATGTGAATTTCCTGTTGACATTAGAGATTTGACTATCCAAAACCACTTACCTTAGGGAAAAGGAAAAATTTTGCTACAGAGAAATGATAACTGTAATATGGTTTGCCTATGAAGATATTTTCATATGAAATAATAGAAATGAATGAACAATGATTCAATCAAGATTTTCAGTGAGGTGTAGGCCAAGAATACTGATGACCACACATTATATGAATGTATGTATTTCCAGGTGTGTCTATAAAATGCATTTCGCAGCGTAAATACTCACATATTAAAGTAGGTAATAGGAATTGTCAAAAGTATAAATTTAAAAATAGCTCTATGTGACTTTGTTTTGGAAACAGATTCATAACAGCTGGGGGCATGGTTCAAGTTGTAGAACTCATGCTTAGCAAGCTGCAACTTTGAGTTAAAACTTCAATATCACCAAAAAATGAGAAAGAAGAATCATAGATACAAAGAAAAATGACAGTAAGAACCAAAATAAGGATCAAAATATGAAGTGCTTAGTTTTCTAATCAATTTGCTTGTACTTTGAGAAAATTATTCATAACCATGCTATCGTAAGAAATAACATGGAGATCCAGGGAACCTTTATCAGACCTGGTCCAGTGGTTTCATCTTGATAAACTGTACTACAATATTTTAACGAGGATATTGGTAGAAACACAGAACAGATACAGAATCGTCCACCACCTCTGGGATCCCTCACTCTGCTCTTCTTTAGATACATGACTACTTCCCTCCCACTTCCACCCCAGCTTAGCCCCTGCCTGTCACTAACCTCTTCTTCATTTCTATTTAATCACTTTGAGAATGTTATACAAAATAGTTTTTCTTTCTTGCTATTCATGATATTCATGTCCAGAGGTTTTCTTTTTTTTTTCAAACCTGCTCCCAATGAAGAGTATCACAGTTGTCATACTGTTATGATTACAACTAAAACTGTTGCAAATATTTAGTACTGCTTTTGTATGAGGTTAAGTTTTTTTAGTTCTCTTCTAGAAAAGCCCAATACTTCATCTAATTGTTTGGTCGTATAGTATTTATATGGCTAGACTTTAAGAAAATGGACAAATTATTTTTCAGAGTGATGGTGCCCTTTTAAGTTTCAACAGCAATATAAGTATTAAATCTCTACGTATTTATCAGCAACAATGTTGCCACTTTTTTTTCTGATTGTTTAAATTTATGAAGTACTTTTTTCTAATTTTTTGAACTTATGCAGTACTCTATTTTTCATTTATTTTTTCCTTCATTTTTGTTCTGGGTGGGGATACATTGTGGCATTTACAAAGATTCTAATAATATATCAAATATATCATGCTTGAATTTATCACCTCCACTGCTCTCTTTTATCCATCCTTCCCTGATTCCTGGAATAGTTTCAACAGTATCATTTTTGCATTTACATACATGTGTACAATTTTTTGCACTGTATTCACCTTTCTGCCTTTCCCCCCACCCATCTGTCCTCTCCCACTTGTACTATTCCACCTTCCCTGGGCAGGACCTGTTCAGCCCTGTTTTCTCTGAATTTGTAGAAGAAAAAAGAGAAAAGATGAAAAGAAAAACATGATATTTTTGCATATTTCAGATAAAGGTAGCTACATAGGGAGTTTCCTTTTGATATTTCCATGTATATAATGTATTATTCAGCAGTTGGTTTATCTCCTCTAATTTTCTTCATTCTACCTTAGTCCTTTTTTTATGGTGTTTTCAGCTGGTTTAAGATTTCTACATTCATTCTTGTACAGAGAGTATATCAACCATATTCCACTTCTTAGTTTTCTTCTTTTACTCTACTACCCCCAGTACATGACCACCTCTTAGTGTGACCAGTGTTTCATAATGTTGGTACATTTTTATTAAATCTATATTCCACATATAAGAGAGAACATGTGATTCTTGGTCTTCTGAATCTGGCTAGCTTCATTTAAGATGATATTCTCCAGCTCCATCCATGTACTTGTGAATGACAAAATTTCACTCTTCTTTGTGGCTGAGTAAAATTCCATTCTGTATAAATACCACATTTTCTTAACCCATTTGTCAGTAGTGGGGCCTTGACTGTTGTGAATAGTGATGCAATAATTATGGGTGTGCAGGTACCTTTGTTGTAAGCTGACTCATATTCCTTTGGATATATCCTAGGAGTGGTATTGCTGGATCATATGGCAGATCTATTTTTAGTTTCTTGAGGAGCCTCCCTCTGTCTTCCATAGTGGTTGTATTAGCCTACATGCCCATCAGCAGTGTATGAGGGTTCCTTTTTCCCAGCTTCCTCTCCCACATTTTTTGTTGTTTGTGTTCTTGATGGTAGTTCTTCTAACAGAAATGAGGTAGAATCTTAGCGTGGTTTTGATTTGCATTTCCTTTATGGCCAGGCATAGTATTTTTTTTCTTTTTAGCCATTTGGGCTTCTTCCTTTGAAAAGGCTTTGTTCAGTTCAGTTTTAAAGAGAAGATTTAAGTAGGTTTGTAGTGATACCTCATGATCATATTTTTAATTTACATTTCATTGATGCCTAATGATTTGAACATCTTTCCATGTGTTTTTTTTTTTGCCATCTGTTCATCTTCTGTGAAATGTTTCTTCATGCCTTTTTTCTCATTAGATTTTTTACTTATCATTGACTTTTGAGAATTCTTTTTAAAATTTAGGTAAGAGCCTTATGATGCTTGCATGGATTATAATGAATATGCTCCAAGCCTGTAACTTGTCTTTTCATCCTCTTTGAAGAGTCACTAGACAAAGTTTTTGTTGCAGTTTCAACTGCATGAAGTCTATTTTATTAATTTTTCCATTTATTTATTTTTATTATTGTTGTGCTGGGGTACATTGTGACATTTACAAAAGTTCATACAGTACTATAGTAGCTAAATTCACCCTCCTCCATCATTCTTCTTTATTTCTTAATAAAACTTGTGTGGTATTTTGATGAACACATGTGTTATGAAATGATTACTATCGACAAGCTGATTAATATAGCCATCACTTTGCATGCTGCCTTTGCATGTGTGTTGGGGTAAGGACACTTAATATCTATTCTTTTGGAAATTTTAAGCATATAACAGAGTAATATTAACTACAATCATAAACCTGGATTCTGTAGCTCTCTAGAATGTATTTATCTTACAAAATTTAAACTTTGTTTTCTATGACCAACACCTCCCCGTTTCCCCCATCCTGTCTGTATTCCATTTTAAGTCATTACATGTATGAGGTTCAAGTCATGTCTACCATCTCTAGCCCTATTTGTTAGAAATACTTTATATTTTCTCAATAGAACTGCTTTTGCATATATGTCAAAAGTCAGTGCATACTTATATGTGTCTAGTTTTCAGTTTCCTCTGTGCCTCTACCAACCTCCCATGGCACTAATTACTATGTAAGTTCAGTGAGTCTTGAAAATGAGTAGAATGAATTTTTCTTATTCTTAATTTTTATAATTGTTTCATTTAGTTTATTGCTTTGTGTTCCATTTAAATATCAGAAGAATTATCTTTATATGTATAAAGATCCTGCCAGCATTGTGATATGAATTGGACTACAGTTGCATATATTGTAAGGTGTTAATACCTCTGCTGTATCTTTTAGTTCATGAATGTAGTATGTCTTTATTTATTTAGATCTTATTTGATCCTTGCTCAGAATTTTGTAATTTTTAATATACAAGTCTGGAACAGGTTCTATTTACAACTAAGCATTGAATGTTATGAATTGCTTATCAATTTTAATTTCAATGTCCTTCTGACTATTGCTAACACATAGAAATGCAAATTTGTTTATTTATCTCATACTCTTAATGCTTGTATCCTCTCATTTTCATGGACAAATTAGTTTTAGAACATTTTTGCATATTCCTTTAAATTTTCTAAGGAGACAATGATTCCATCTTTAAATACCTCCCCAGTTGTACTCATTTTTAATGCTGCTATAACCAATAATCACAAATTTAAAGGCAAAAAGTAACATAATTTTATCATATTACAATTTGAGCAGGAATGCTTGTGTGAAGAAGAGCATATATCATCAAATAGAACTTCAGAAACGAAGGGCTACAAGAACCTTTCTGAGGGCACACCCTAGTACCTTAAGAACTTCACATTAGGCTTTAGTTCTTAAAGTTCCAACACCTCCCTATAGCACCACCCTGGAGACCAAGTCTTAATCATAATGGACCCTTGGGAGACACAAGCCACACTCAAACTACAAAATAATAAATTGCTGGGTTTTTTTAAAAGCTCATAAAAGAGTAGAGATAATTGTTCTTAGTGGTTTTGTAATTCACCTAGTAAAATTAAATGAATTCTACCAATGAATTTTAATAAGTTGCTAAATTTATGGGAGGTTTTTATTCCTTTGTGTTTCAGGTTTATAAAAGTTACTAAATTGGCATAATAAAACATCAATTAACATCACAGGAGGAAACTTTTCATTCTTTCTGTTTATTTTCCAAATAAGTAAGATGCAAAATGTGAATGTAAAAATGAACACAGATTAATTGTATAAAAGAAAATAAAATGCTATGAAAATATTAACTTTTCATTAAATCATATAGTGCCTATTAAATATAAGAAATGATTAAAACATCTACATCTATACATTTGTCAATCTAAATCTCCTTTTTTGCGGGGCTGGAGGTGGGCAGAATCTCACTCCACGGCCCAGGCAGTCTTGAACTTGTGGGCTCAAATGCTTCTTCCACCTCAGTCTTCCAATTAGTTGACACTCTAAGCATGAACCACCCTGCCCAACTATATTTCCATATTTTAGATAAAGTACTTTGTATATTTCAATAAGGTAACACACATTATTTTATTTAAGTACTGAAGCCTGCGTATGTACATGATTTAAAAATAAGATAGTATTAAATAAGATCCATGGTTGTATAAAATATCCAGAATGCAGAGATGCCAACCTGAAATCACTCATGACTGACAGCCAGTGTGATCTTAAATTGAATGAAAAAATACTGTAAGCTGATTTCCACAATATGTTTGTAGAGAATATACACTTACTTACTTGAAGCAAATGCAAACATAAGTTATTTTGAACAAATAAATGAAACATACTTCAAAGAAATAAAACATATGAAGGAAACAATCTAATTTTGTAAATTAGATAATATGACAGAAATTTTAATAAAACTATGAGATAGGCTTAATGGAAAAATAAACATGACATAAGAAAGAATCAGTGAACTTGAAGATTAAACAAAAAATACTATCCCATCTGAATTGTAGATAGGGAACAATCTGAAAACAAAAAGAATTCAGGCTCAGAGATATATGGGAGTAAACCAAAAGACTGAATAAATATGACAATAAAGTCTTCACATCACATCAATAAAGGGTGGGCATAAATAACAACTCAAAGACATAGGGATCAAAAATCTCTATTTATAGTAAGACATATACAAACACAGTGTCGGGAGACCAAATGAACCCCAAGCAAAATAACTCCAAAGAAGTCCCATCACAGTCAAACTTCTGAATAGTGAAGACAGATGGAAAACCCTCAACAGCTGTGTGATGGGCACAGTGATGACCTCCAAAGCCGCATCTTAGTCCTTGGGTCACGTGAGTATGTGCCCTGTATGGAAAAGGTGATTTTGCAGATGTGACAAAGACTATTAACTACTGTACATGGATTAAATTCTGTTTAGCCTTGATGTGCCATATATAATCTCCAGAATCTATACAAGAAGGGGCAAGAATGTCAGTCAGTAAGGGAGATGTGATGGCAAAGGCAAAGGTGAGGGTACTGCCATTTCCAGAAGGAGACCAGGGGATGCTTCAGGAAGTCAGAAAGAACAAGGAAGTTTTTGCCAAATCCATCCTTCAGAAGTAACACAAATGTCTTGAATGACTTTTAGGTAGCCTATGCAGAGCTGATTATGTAAAATGGCATTGTCTAAGATCCAGAAGGATCCTGAAGTTGCTGCACTCAATCTGCTAGTGTACCTGTTTCATATTAAAATGCATAAATAAATAAACCAATGAATAAGAAGTCTCTTTTCATCAAAAGCTTCTAAAGGAGATGTTTAGAAAATTTTCATATGATGAAGAATTTTTATGCAAAATAGCTCCTATACATTGATAGGAAAAGGATAGACAAAAGAAGAAAGGAAGGAAGGAAGGAAGGGTAAAGGACAGATAACTCTCTAGGCAAAAAAGTGTAAAAATTTCAAACACTCAGAGTAGAAATTCAGAATATCCAATATACCTATCCAATAACCATATGCAATTGTTCTTAACTATATTAGAAATCAGAAATTGTGATTAAATCTATGATGATTTACTAATTAAAATTGACAAAACTTTTAAATTCTGATTACACCAAACTGTGGAAGGTAAGTGACAGGAACTATTATAATGTCCCTTGCACTGCAGACTGGTGCACCTACTTGGGAAGACTGGACACATCAAAATTGCATATAAGCACCTATTATGTATACATAAATGTATTCCTAGAATTATTCTCAAAAGAAATGCTTATGTACATGCATAAAGAGACCTAAATAAAAAATGCTTATGAAGTTCTACTTGTAATCACATAAGAATGGGAAGAACTCAAATGCTTTTCAAATATACAATGAATAATAAATTATGCTGAATTCTTGCAAAGAAAAGTCAGACAATAGGAGTGAAATTACTACTGCTATCTACAGTAACATGGATGACGATCTGAAATACCAAATGGAGTAAAAGAAGCCAGACCCTAAAGGTACAAGCAGCATTTTTTGAGTTTACAAATATAAAACAAATCTAATGCATTCTAAATAATAATAGTGGTTGCCTTTGGGAGTGGATAATTACTAAAATGGTCATGAATGTAGGCTTTGGAGTGTTGATAATGTTGTATCTGTTAATTTCTATGCTGGTTATATGGTTATATTCATTTTGTAAAATCCTGGCAGCTGTGAACTTTATTTTATTTCTATCCTATAAGCATTTTACATTTGAACAACAATAAGTTTATTGTTTTGCTTTTCTGTGCGATTTCGTAGCTTCTCCTCTTCCTCACTATCATTATGATGGGACATCACTACATTTTACATGTACCCATCCAGTCATTCAATTGTGGATTATCAAAAATAATCATGTTTATTCAGATTCATGTTCTTTATGCATTTGTCAAAAGTCAGGAAAAGTAAAATGTGTTCATTGATTGTCTGAAGCTTACATTCTATTGGATATGGACAATTGAAAAGATATAAATGAGTAAAATATTTCAAAGTGAGATGAATTCTTGCTGTCAGTGAATATATTAAAATATGTCACAGAATGGGTATATCTGGTAGGTGACCTGAATTGTGAACTTAGTTCATGAGAAAGACCCAGCTAAGGGAAGATTCAATTTTTTAATTGAATGAAAATAACTTAAGTAAGGAATTTGGACAGGTTATGTAGTTTAGAAAAAAGTCAGCATGATACAACATGTACAGAATTTGAAGAGGACAATGCTAGAAGACAGTGATAAGGGCCTCTGGCTGTTTCTCAGGACAGAAAAAGAGAGAGAACCATGAAGTATTATTTTGAGATTTTTCCCTTATAATATTTTTCCCTTACGAGTGTTGTCCCCAAATTAGGGTAACAATTCTTGGCAATGCATTGCTTCACAAACGAATGCTGTCTTCTAACTGAGGAGTTTCATACATAAAAATTCATACAACACCACATACTTTTCAATGGATTTCTGAATTGGAGGAGAAAGTCTCCAAATTAACTGCTCAGATAATCAGAAAGACCTGGGTTAAGGTGGATTTTACTCCAGACTTTCCCTAAATGACTAAAGTCATTACTTTAGTTAAAATACAAAATCCCTGAATGGAAAAATCCACTTTGCAAAAATGAAAACAAAAATTGGAATAAGGACCAATGAAAGTTCATATGAAACAAGTGTTGACCAAATCTCAGTAATTAGATACAAATCAGATAATAGCAATGAATTTGTTGCACACTAAAAACAGAAGCTTGATTTGTATAGCTTTGTAGTATATTTTGAAGCATGGTAGTGTGATTTCTCTAGCCTTATTTTTACTCGAGATTTCTAGTATTTGGGGCTTTTTTGATTCCATATGAAATTAACATTCTGTTAAAAAACAAACTTTTCGGTGCACTTTGGAGGTGCATTTGCAAATACACCCTATTTGTAAATAATTTAAGACCATAGCAAATAATTTAATCTTCATTTCGATTAAAGGTTAATTATTCTGAGGGAATCCTTGTCACCAAATGTATCAAGGAGTTAAATAAGGGATGGTATGTGTCTAGTATAATCTTTGTGCTGATATTGGATCAACTCTAGGAAAAATACATACATACATAGAAAAAAACATACGTATAAAATATATGTAACTATGACTTTTTAACCTTTTATAAAAACAGATGAAGTCTACCTATGTGAGACTAATAGCCACATATTTCTTGAAAATTCTAAAAAAGATATGTGTTTGTGAAATACTCCAATAAGTTTTTCTTTAATGGCAGGGCTAGGGTTTGAATTCAGGACTTTGTGCTTGCAAAGCGAGTGTTCCACCACTTGAGCCACACATCTAGTCCTCTCGACTGGTTATTTAGCAGATGGGGTCTCATGAACTCTCTGTCTGGGCTGGCCTCACACTGCAATTCTCCTGGTTTCAGCCTTCCAAGTAGCTAGGATTATAGGCATAGACCACTGGTGCCTGTTAGCTGTTTTATTTTTATCTATCCTCTATACACAGCTATGCTTTTATGATCATAAATGAACCATATATATTTATAAATATTTGTATTTCAAATGTATTTTGCTAATCCACATTGGTAACTGTCTGCACCATAAATGTCAGGAGATAGATTCATAAAGTATTCACTGTGCTACTTTTCTCTCCACTAGGTATTGTGCTGTGCTATATTATATACCAATATCTGCTTCTTCAACATGTGTTTCTGGTATAGTTTTTCAAGTTTCTGAGGACTCAAACACAGCAGTCAGATAACAGAATCATTCACCATTAAGTTACAGCTTTTTCACCACACTTTTTCCAACTATTCTAAAGCATAATGCACTTAATATAGATTTCCCTAAATCGTCATGATAAAGAAATCAAATTGGTTGGAGCAGATACTATCATCTCAGATATACTTGTCTTTATTGATGACTCTGAGGTACCACATCATGACCTAGTAATCTTTGTCATGAAGCATGAAGGAGCTCTTATGGTGCCAAAAACAAATCTGGCTGTCAATAAGAAGAAGGGAAAATATACTGGTTATCCTACAGTCTGTCCTAGGAAGAGATGGCAAATAAGACAAGTATGAGAACAAAACCAGCAAACAGAGAATTCATATAAATATTGCAAGATGGATAGGAAAGAAAGGCAGGCCAATGTAATGCATGAAATTCTAAATGTGAAGAAAGTCAATGGATGCCAGCAAAAGCAGTTTCTTCAGAATATCCATGGCTGGAGTCCACAGTTCTACATGTGTCCTATACAGATTTTGGTTGCTAGCATTAGACAAAAATGGGCAAACAGTGAACAAATTTATCAATGCCTTTGGATTTAAAAAGATATGCAGAATATTCTCAAGTGGGATACATCATTACCTACAGAAGTGTGGTGTGTATGGACCTCAGGAATCTTAGAAAAATGCATTACTAGAGAGCATTTTAATGTTTCGTCATGGTTCATGTTGGAAACATTACTTTTTCCAATATGTTGATTGACACTTGATAAGACTAAAAGACTCCAATAAATTAATCTGAAGGATATTTATTGAACATTGTTACTCATATGAAACTCAAGATAAATTTCCATAACAAAGATACAAATAGACATATAATGTTAGATGTAAAGAATCATACTCACACCTGCTTCTCCAACACCATGTTTTCATGCTGACTTGACATATTCATCTCAGCCGAGAAGCATCATGCTGTATGGTAGCTGTCCACTTTGAAAATACTAGAGAAAAAACACAAGAACACCTTAATTTTCAGTATGTCTGTTTAAGTAGGAAAACAAAATCAATATCTTTACTGTGTTGCTAAATTACCAATTAAGAAATTTGATAAGGGAAGCAAAATTGGGAGGATCCCAGTTTAAGGCCAGTACAGGCAAAAAGGTTAGCAAGAACCTATCTCAAAAAACAAGCCAGGTGGGTTGGTACATACCTGTAATCCCAGATATGCAGGAAGCAGAGGTAACATCATCACGGTTTGAGGCTGGCACTGGCGAAAAGTATGAGACTCTATCTGAAAGACAAACTAAACTGAAAAGGGGGTGGGCCTGGGGACATGGTTCAAATGGTAGACAATTGTCTAGAAAATGCAAGACCCTTAGCCTAAACCCAAGTAACACAAAACAAGAAAAAGAAATATGACAAAAAAGAAATTCCAGTTACATAAGACATAAAACTTTAAATTATATGCAAATAAATTGCATAAGAAATTTAGAACACATATTAAGAAAAACCATAAAAGTTTCATATTTGTTAAATTATAATGAAGGATGATAGTAACAATATGAGGCACAATTAATGTAATTTGAAAACAGAACATCAACATTTTAGGTAGTGAATTGGCAATTTTAAATTTCATGAAGAATAGTAAGTATTTGAAAATGTATAAAATATTTTTGATGCTTAATTATACTGTAGCCCATGTAATGGTTAAAAGTGCAATGGTTACAACTGCATGAATTGTATGAAGAAAACTATGTCTCAATGTCACATTTTATCAATGTAAATTCTGAATTACTTGAAGTTTTAAAAAGCAGAAGTATCTGCAAAAATATTACCTAAAGCTAGCAAAAGGAATGTGCCTTCTTGTTATGTATTTTCACTTCAATATAAATAGTTCTAATGGCAATTTTAATCTTATCACTACAATATCTGCTCTTGGAATTCCGTTCCCAGGTGGGTTATGGTGTAAAATACCTTCTCATGCCACATAAATCTCATGATTTATATACCTCAGCATCGTACAATCTGAGAAAGATCAATTCGCATGCAGAATCCACACAGGTAAGTTTATCTGTTGCATCCTTTTCTGACTGGAGGCAAAAACTGTCCATGCTTAGGGAAGTTTATTTGATTCATACAGAGACACAGCTTGGGTTGTGTTTCATTTTATTGGCATTCCTTATGATTTCCAATTAGCTCATAAATCAATTTTAGTTGAAATCTGTACTTTCAGTTCCTTCAAAAAATAAAGATATCTAGACTATATAGAATGTAAAAGATCTAATGACATTAAAATGTTTAATCTGTTGATTGAAGACATATCTCATACAAAGAGAAATTTAAAAATTATAAGCCCATGGTTCCAAGTAGGTCAGGGATTGGCAAGTATTTCTACAGAGGTCCCGGAAGTTGATATTTTGGTTATTGCAGATCAAATGCTGTGGCCTGCCACTGTAGCATGACACATAAACAAATAGGAGTGAGTGAGCTCCAGTAAAATTTATTTAAACAAAACAGGTCACTATGGGGCTACGCCAGCAACCCAGAGTCTGCTGACCACATTTTTAGGTAGTGAAATTGTGTTATTTTTATTATTAGTTAATTAAACATTTCTAAATGCTTAAATTGGCTGCAATTATCTATGGCTTTTCTAATAAGACATAAGTAAGTGATATTAAAATAAATCATGGTAATTGGTGCATATATTTCTATTTATAATGGATAATGTTAAATACTATTTAGCTACTAAAATTAGTTAATACAGAATGTAAATGATTCTTCCTTCAAATTTGGTGGATGTAATTCAATAATGCATCTGAAAATTGTTTCTCTAGCTACAGACACACAAAGACATTTGTTAGCAGAGCTTAGTCCCTTATGCTCTCAAAAAACATTCTTATCACTACTGCTCATATCTGGAGAAAATTGGAATGCATTTTCATATGCTAAATGTACCTCACATCATTTTTAAAAGTCAATCGTGTATGGATCAGTAATGTTGGAAAGAGAAGCCGACTTCGAGAAATGACACATCAGGAGTGTTAATCGTCTGAGAGCTCGTGAGTTTTCTCCACAGACAGAGCTTGTCAGACGAACTGTGGTTCGTGTCATGAATATTTCACTTCCTCTAAATGTGATGTAGTCATATAGTTGACCTCATTATCCTCAGTTTTATCATAGCCAGGTGGTGAAATAATTTACTCTATCTAAAGTATTTCCTCAGATAATTGAGTCAATTTTAATTAAGTTATGTAAATAATTCTCAGATTCAAACATCTAAGTCAGAAGGAGTCCAGGGTTACTTCCATCAATTAATAACAACTACTTAT
Organism: Castor canadensis; assembly: GCF_047511655.1. Taxonomy (NCBI): domain Eukaryota; kingdom Metazoa; phylum Chordata; class Mammalia; order Rodentia; family Castoridae; genus Castor; species Castor canadensis. The sequence goes on from NC_133391.1 coordinate 166,984,948, forward strand.
TTCTCCTGAAGCTGAAACAGTCTCTCAAAGTCCACAGTATTGCTTCAGGAAGAAGAACTTTTTTCTGAACCATTTGCCTAGCACAGACCTCCTCCATCACTCAGGACTTTTTTTTTTTCATTTTTCTTTTATTATTCATATGTGTATACAAGGCTTGGTTCATTTCTCCCCCCTGCCCCCACCCCCTCCCTTACCACCCACTCCGCCCCCTCCCTCCCCCCCACCAATACCCAGCAGAAACTATTTTGCCCTTATTTCTAATTTTGCTGTAGAGAGAGTATAAGCAATAATAGGAAGGAACAAGTGTTTTTGCTGGTTGAGATAAGGATAGCTATACAGGGCATTGACTCACATTGATTTCCTTTGCGTGGGTGTTACCTTCTAGGTTAATTCTTTTTGATCTAACCTTTTCTCTAGTATTTGTTCCCCTTTTCCTATTGGCCTCAGTTGCTTTAAGGTATCTGCTTTAGTTTCTCTGCGTTAAGGGCAACAAATGCTAGCTAGTTTTTTAGGTGTCTTACCTATCCTCACCCCTCCCTTGTGTGCTCTCGCTTTTATCATGTGCTCATAGTCCAATCCCCTTGTTGTGTTTGCCCTTGATCTAATGTCCACATATGAGGGAGAACATACGATTTTTGGTCTTTTGGGCCAGGCTAACCTCACTCAGAATGATGTTCTCCAATTCCATCCATTTACCAGCAAATGATAACATTTCGTTCTTCTTCATGGCTGCATAAAATTCCATTGTGTTTAGATACCACATTTTCTTAATCCATTCGTCAGCATCACTCAGGACTTGACTCTGGTTCCCCATAAACTGATCCTGACCTGGTGCTCTTCAACAAAGTGACCCCTCATATAGAATAAGTTTAAAGTTACTTAGCATAATAACAAGTGTGTTCAAGTCCACTTGTCTGTGTTCACACATAGATATGGGTCACCGTAGATATTCATAAACATTTTTTCCAGTAAAATTTGGAAAACAAATACCTAGATCTTGGAATTTTGTGTGTCACAGACCCCTTCCTACCATGTACATCTTGCCCATTCTGACTTAACCACAGTCACTAAAACTCTCATCATGGGCCCAAGTAAGAAAGTAATATTGTTCCCATCATTCAGAAAGATATCTACAAAGGAGGGGAAAGATCTAGATAACAGGTGTGATCTAAAAATATCTTCCTTATGCTGGAAATGTGCCTTAATCAGTAAAGCACCTGTCTACCAAGTGCAAATCCCTGAGATCCAATCTCAGTACCTCCCCCTACCCCCAAAATGATAGAAATTCCTTCCTTTCCATTTTATTTTCCAAGAATTTTAACAAAAGAAATGAAGTATTTCAATTTAATTTAATTTAAAGTTGATGGCTGACGCATGGAAAACATGAGAAGTATTACCATTGGACATTGCTCTATGCAACTTTTATTTATGACTTAGAGGAAGAGGAGAAAGATTTTTAATTTCTCATTCATATGTAAAGGTTTTCCTTTTTCTCTAAGATATATTGATATGCACATTAATCAAAAATACTTTGTTATATAGCATGCTAAAATTAGAAAGAGATGAGGTACATTAAAGCAATATTTCTATATTGACTATATTAAAAATAAATATTTAAAACACCCTATATTGTTAAGGAACTGAAATAATAAATATCAATAGCAAATTTGCATATGCCTGTGATTTTAAGAAGAATCTTGAGTTTGATTTTAGAGTCAGTCAGTTTCAACTCAGTCGTAACATTTTTGCATGAGTATCATTGCCATGTTTTATTTAGTTTTAAAATTGTAACTCAAATATTAAAATGATAAATGCCAAATAACAGTGTTATAATCATGAAATGGACTAGAGTTTGCCTACCTATACATAGCCATATACCACTGTCTAATATACAGTGATGTGCAATTAAAATGACCTCTGCCTTTGATCAATTTCATTTGCAGATTCATAGATTATTTCAAGCCTATCACCACAAGTCCCTCTACTAATCTGTTAGAAATGATGGTGGAGTGTCACTGAAGTAGAGACGACATGTATGAAATTACACTCGAAATGTTGCCATCAACAGTTCAGAAGAGTTTATCCACTTCACTGTACACAAGCTGAAGTCAAGGATAGGTAGCTTCAGGTGTGCAGACTCAGTAAATTACAGTAATCAAATTCAGAAATTACAAAGCTAGGAACATCTGTGGCTTGTTCTACTCTCCTGGGATGAAGCTATGACCTCAGTGTCACCTGCAGGTGCAGTTTTATTCCATTTGCTCCAGAATGAAAATTGATTCTCTCACGTCCCATCTCAGCACATCATGGAACAAATTACTTCTTGACTGAGGGTGAGTCAGAGGTTTCTACTAATAACTACATCTGAGGAATTTATAACAGGTGACTAGACTGGCACACCTTCCAGCAATGGTGAACTCAGCTCCAGCAGTGTTTGGTACCACAAAGATCCAGGTTAATTCCAACTACTTAAAACCTGGAATTTTGTACAGAAAACATGTTCTTTAATTATAGAGCAACAACTTTTAAAATATGACATCACTAAAAGATATTCAGTGAGTTTTTTTAAATAACTCTTTTATTGTTTAAAAAGCTCTTTTACTGATGCTTAATTATTTTTTTTCCTAAAAGGGAATATTGTCAGATAAAGTGGTGTGTAATATTGGTTTTCTTTCAAGGAAAAAAATTCTTTCTAGAATATATTTTCAAAAATTAAATAATAATTTTGCAATTTGTTCTTACTACCATGCACAAGATTTTTTAAATGAGGATTTTCAATGAATGGTAGCATTGGGGCTAGAATGGGAAGTGCTTGAGTCACTACTCTAGCTAAATATATATGAATCTCTCCTCTCATTTCCCATATTTCATTTAAAAACTATGATCCTAACCTTGTCTCTTAGTCCTATCGTGATTTTGGCACATTCCTTCCCCTTCATTAGAAACAATGACATTGCATGCAAACAAGCCACGTGTTTTCTCTCATATGAAGAAGATAGATCAAACAGATAAACATACAGACAAAAACAAGTAAGATCATATACAGACTAATATGTACAACCATGTTTGTAATAGTGGAACTACATAATGGAACTTGGGGAAAGAGGGAAAGGAAAACAGAATGATAGAGCATCAGTAATATTGTAAGACATAACATCCATGAAGGTGGAGGGTATAAGGATATGTATTGAAAGCTGTTGAAAAATGAGGAGTGGGAGGTAAAGGGATAAGGGAGCATACTGGAAGGGGTTGAATAGACCAAAGAAAAGCACACCCACAATGTGGATACAATGAGACATCCCTTTGAACATCAACTTACATATTAATAATGAAAAACAGGACTGTAAAATAGGTACAGTGTTGGGAGGGGGACTAGTGGAGGAGGGGAGGGTGAATGACAGAGATTAAGGTGAGAGTACATGGTTGATGAACTTCATATACCTATATGAGAAGGGACAAAGAAACCTCTTGCAATTGCTTTAAGAGGGGCAGAGAGGAGGTTGAGGGGAAGAGACAATGGGTAATGTAACTAATGTATGATATAAGCCCAATCAGAATTTTCACTATGAATCCCTGCCTACATAATGAATATATCCTAATAAAAAGTTTTGAAAAAGTATTTGCCAGGAGTGGGATTTCTAGATTCAGTTTTTCTCTGTTCTAAAAACCCATTGAAAAAAATCTCAAAATCAAACTGGTAATTAGTAATTGACTAAAAATGATCAATTAAATTATTTTTTGAAAAAATTGTTGGTGTAGCTTCCAGCAAGAATAGAATAACAGAAATCAAATTTACCCTCCAACCTTAAACAGCCAAAATGTCAACCAAATGTATGACTGTTCTAATATCTTAGAACTTATAGACCTATACAATTATCTCCAATAAAAAGGAACAAATAAGATGAAGTCTATGATTATCCTAAATTATACACTAGCAAGTGTTTTCTAGCCCTAATTTAGGACAACTAAGAAACACAAACTGAGTATAGCAATCATGCTGAATTCAGGAGACAGAGCTAAGTATTTGGGGACAGAAAGATAGCTAGAAACCATGGAATGTATACTAAGACAGAGCTTCACAAAGATCGACACATAGAAAGACCAAGAGATGTGGAAAAGATCACTTGGATATTGCTGAGTGCAGGTACATGGAAAAACTATTGGGCATGGACTAGGAAAGACAAATGAAAATGTACATATTTAATATTACATTGTGTAATGTTCAGATAAATGTAAGCACATCTACCTCCTGAAATAGTTATCATTATTTTTGGTGAGCACATTCAAAATTCTTTTTTCTAGGTGTTTGAAATATACAGTGTTATCTTCCTAATTCCTTTTGTTTATAATCATTGAGTATAAGTGAGAACAAATAGATTGAGATTCGTGGGCCTCTCAAATGAAATCAAAGTCACATAAATTTTGTTCAGCCATGTGGTAAACTCCCATGCCATTTGGGTTGCTTTCATCTGTTGCAATGTATATTTTCATTATTAGTTGAATCTTCACAAAAGTTCTACCATTTGCATCTCAACCAATGATATGGAGACATGAAGCCAATTCACTACTAATAAAATATGAAACTCAATGCTATTAAAGTATATTACTTAAATATTATCATCTAAGAACAAGGAACAAAGAAATACTAATACATGAAGAAAAATGCCACATCAATAAATCATATAATATTTAAGAATTTTCATATCAGATTACATATGTGTGACACTAAAAATTCATTTTCCATAGATAAAAGGGAAAACAGGCCAGATATTGTGATACAATATCTGATCTCAGAAAATCAACTCATTGTAATTTGAGTCTTATGAAAACTTAATGCTGTAAGAGGTATAAGGTCTGAAGAACTGGAAAACTAAAAAAATAAAGAACCTTGAAATGATCATAGAGTCTTTTAATCATCTAATCTTTATGTTTATATTTAAGCTATATCAAATTTTGAATTATTTTTCTAAGGAATTGATAAATTATTTGTATAATACCCTTTCTTATATAGTTGGAAGCTATATATTGTCTTTTTCATAATTTTGTATTATTTTAAAACTTTTTAAAAATTTGTATTCAGTTATTCACATGTGCATACATTGTTTGGGCCATTTCTCCCCACTGCCTCCTGCCTCTCCCTCTTCCCCCCACTCCCCCTTGCCTCCAGGCAGAATGTGTTCTGCCTTTATCTCTAATTTTGTTGAGGAGAAAACATAAGCAATAATAAGAGAGACAGCGTTACTTCCTAGCATTACTTCCATGTACAAATGTGTTAAAACTTTGCATGTATATTTAATCAGTTATATGAATATTTATTTAATTGTCTCTAGGGAACTTATTGCCTTCAATAAAAGGCAAATAATTCAGCTCACTTTAAAACCTTTGTTATTTTCATTTTATTACTATTTAGAATTACAATCCCTTATTTTAATGTATAAATGAATCTATTTTTACCTTCTCATAGAAGTAGCAAATTTTAGCACAGTTGTAATTTACTGTATTAATTGACTAAAAAAGAAAAATACCAGATTGCAACAAATGCAATAAAGCATTTGGCAAAACCCAACAACCATTACTATAAAGTACCAAAAGAAAGAAATTTGGGCTCTTGTGCTACTCATTTTGAAATTTACTATAAAGCTATAGTAGACAGCAATGCAGTAATAGTGAAATGATAAGCACAGAGTTCAATTGAATAGGATGGAATTTTAAAAACAGAACCAGAGAAGGGGATCAGGACCTAGTGATAAGGTCAGTTAGTGATGTATCAGTTTGGGATGTAACACATTTGTACATGGAAGCAATGCTAGGAATCTCTCTGTATAGCAATCCTTAACTCAATTAGCAGAAATCTTTTGTCTTTGTTATTATTGCTTATACTTTCTCTTCAACAAAATTAGAGATAAGGCAGAACAGGTTCTGCCTGGAAGCAGGGGGTAGGAAGGGGGTGGGAGTCAGGGAGGAGAAATGACCCAAACAATATATGCACATATGAATAAACAAATAATTTTTAAAAACCCAGAACCATATTGTATAATTAGCAACTAAACTGTGGGTGTGTCTTTGTAATTGGATAATATGTAAAGGTGTAAATGTTGACTGTATTGATATTATTAGGCTTTAATGACTTGAGGTGGTTATTTAATAGAAATACTATATTAAAGTAGATTCTGGTAAGGCCTATAAAGATGTAAAGAGACATGTCAAAAAAAACTTGCCAGAAATCTGAGTAAGAGCAAGGACAGAATGCTTGTAAGAATGTGAAGACTGAGCATGCTCTGGTGAAGTCTCACGTGGACATAGGAACAAGCTACTGGACACTGGACCTGTTGAAGTGAAGCTCATGTACGTTGATTGAAAAGCTTCTGCATGCCCAAGGAGAAGAAGCAATGAACAGGACAGAGAGATATTTATCAACTTCCATCTGAAAAAATATTAAGACCCAGAACATATAAAGAACTCAATACCCAGGGCTGGGTATCATGGCTCATACCTGTAATCCAGCTACTTGAGAAATAGATGTAGATGTAGAAGGATTGTGGTTCCAGGCCAGCACATAAAAAAGAATCTAGTGAGACTCCATACCAACAAATAAGCTGGGCATGGTGTGAGCTTATGGTTCTAGCTGTGGTGGAGGTCATAGTTGAGAGTATCATGGTCTGGATGCTGTGAGACACTTTTCAAAAAGTAACTAAAACAATAAAATTCTGTAGGCACAGTTTAAATGGTAGAATGCCTGCCTTGCAAGTGTGAAGCAACCACAGTGCCGCCAAACAAACGAAAACCTTATCACCAAAGAAAAATGATTCAATCAAAATCATCAAATGATCTAAAGAGACATTTCTCAAAAGACTAAATACAAATAATGGCCAAAAAGTAAGTGAAAAAAATGCTAGATATTATTAAGCACCGAATAAAACCAAATCAAAATTACAAAGAGATGTCTCACTCCCATTAGAGTGACTTTAATAAAAAAAAATTGATAGGATATGGAGGAAAAAGAATTCTCATAAAATATTTGTGGTGATATAAATTAGTACAGCTACTATGGAGAACAGTGTTGCAGCTCCTCAAATACCAAAACAGATATCTACCAGTGCTCTCCCACTGTGGATATATTTCTGAAGGAAATGAGATAAGCATACCAAAGACATACCTATACTCTGTGGTTATTGCAGCACTATTCACAATCGCTAAAAGATGGAATTAACCTAGGTGTCCACCAGTGGGTGAACAAATAAAGTCAATGATACAGAGGAATTTGGGTTATCACCACTGTCCATTACCATAACTGGTTTTGTCTTATTAAAATTTAAACTCAGTAAACAGCAACTTTCCTTCCAACTTTCAGCCCTTGGAAAACACTATTCTATTTTCTGTCTTTATAGATTTAATTATCTCATATAAGTGGAATAGTATAGCATTTGTCCTTTTGTGATTAGTTTACTTCAATTAGCATAATGCTCCCAAGGTTTATTCACTGTATAGTATGTATCAGCATTCCTTTTGTCTTAGGTCTGAATACTACTACATTGTATATGTTTGTTTTATGTATATATACTTATATCATTTTTCATTCATCCATCAATAAATTTGTCATCTTCAAAGGAATATAATATAAACAAAATATAACTTCTGATTACCTCACAGAGGTACAAAATTAATTATGCCACACCATGGATGAAACCCTAGGCTCATGTTTAGAAAAATAATACAAACTATACATACATTTCCATTGTACAGAAATTTTTGTGTTGTTACTTTGTTGTAAAAACGTATTTAAATTGGGCTTTTTAGATTTATGCATTTTGCCCTTTTTAATGACACCTCAAAAATAAAAAGAACACTTTTATAGAATTTGGTATCTTAGGAAAGTTTCCCAAACCTTTCTACAACAGGGAGCCTGCTGCTCCTGCATAAGGAGAGGTTTGAGCTATCCTCATTCACTCTGACCTGACGTGGAGGTTGCAGGGTACAGTTACATGTGTGATTTTTCTTTGATGTCAAGTATTTACATTAATGTCAATGGAACTGTCATTGTATTATGTCAGTGTTTGGACTATAACTAAGTTATCCTTAGTCAGTGATTCTGGGAAACTTGTCATCTATGTGTTTGCTTGGCATACTTGCCTGGGGACACTCAGATTCTAGTTTTACAACTTTCATCTTTGAGACTTCTTGTTATGGCCTTTGTAAAACAAAAAAAAAATTTAAAGAATCACATACAGAGACTCTACCCAATCACACACAGTAAATCTTGGCAGGTGCAACTCATATCTACCTCATCAATAACTGAAAGAGGACATGGAAAAACGAATGTCAATAGAAATGTCTCTGAAGTCAGCACAACATCAGTACATGTGTGAGCCATAAAATAGTTGATGCAACGAAGTGTAGATAACATATTATAAAAGTATATTAATCATTTAGTAACCTTTACTAATATAAACAAAACATATTATAAGTAAATATATTTAAAATGCAAGAATATAATAAGAAAACCTTCAGAAGTCTTTAAACGTATTTCTACTTATTTAACCCCCACAAGCCAGATGGTTATGAGCAAAAATTGAACTGCTGAGCTACAGTAAATAACCGCTGCGAGGTCTGGTGGTGTAGGTCAGCCAGAACCTGAGTAGCGTGCCAGGCCCTGGGAACCAGGAAAATAAAAACTTACTCTCTGACACATGGCTGATGAAAAGCTGGGTGACATGACACTGAATGCCTTTCAGTCAACACATCTAAAGGTAATGTAACCTCTGTATTCTGAACCCAGGTCTGATGAGCCAGCCAGTTTAAGGAAAGTCCTGTCTGTCATCCTCTTGCAGCAGGGAAATCAACAGCCTCAGTCTGATCACACATCATCACAGGTTCTGAGTGTCCTTGACAATGACGCTTGTGTTGACTAGGAACTCAAGCACAGGCTGCCAGCATCAGCAAAGCCATGTCCCCAAAGAAATCATCATTTGTACAAATAATTTAATTTTTTATGTTTCAAGAGATATTTTAAGTGTTTATCACAGAGTACTCAAGAACTTCGTTATTTTTCAGTAGACATTTTTTGCTATCTTAGTCTGTTTACATTTTCAAAACATGTAAGGAAAGTAGCATAAATTTCTAGGTGCTGGAGTTATGACAGGATTAATTATCTAGCTATATATACATAGAGAGAGCTTTACACATACATACACACATATATTACATATATAAATATATATATATACATATATACACACACACAGAGAACAACGGTGACTCTCAAGTAATGTATCTGTAGAAAGAGTTGAGCAAAGTCTGAGACAGAATCACACACCAGCTTTAGCAATTGTTATTCCTATTTTACTATGAAACTCAATCAGCAAAAATTTCCTTTTCTGATATATTTCCACTTAGCGTTCAGGTATTTTATTCTTTGCTGAGCCTCTTGTTATTTTCCATGCAGAAGAGGTTGAAGAATTCACCAGATGGTTGCAGGGTTTGTATGCAGAACACATGTCTACCTATCTCAGACCCTGTCTCTGTCTTTTCTGGGGTACCCACTCCTTCCACACACACACTTTGTAGAATCTGTGGTTGTCCTCACCTTCTTTTGCTGCTTCCATTTTGGCCATTCTGTCAGAGTTCTAGCTGTTTCATGGGGAATAAAGCAAAGTATATCTTCTGGTGAAAAGCTTTTAATAAATTCATCTGCCATTCTGTTCTTGCTAATTTCCCCTTCTTTTTAGAATCTGTCTTCTTTATTCATTCTACAGTCTATATTAAGGTCTTTGTCCCCATCCTGCCCCAAAGTGTATTGTACCAATACAATGTGTCTTTTCTATAACATTACTCCCCCAATAGTTTCAAAAGAGTTAATATTTTCTTTTTACTCTATACACCCATCTAAGTATGTAGTCACAGGAATTCTAAGGACAAGAATTACATGTAGACATATGCACATAATTAAAATGAAGACATTATTTGTTTTATGTAAAAACTTCTATTTTACTTGTCTGTGTAATAAAGGAATGAATTTTTAATATTTTATGACATTACACATGAAATGACACTTTCTTGTTTTATTACACATTTTGGATAGTTTTAGGAAATAGACCTCAGGGTATATAATAATTTTGTTAAGCACTAATCATTTTGCTTTAAATTAATGAACACAAAATTTACTTTAGAAGATTTTTCATTCCATTCTTTATGTTGCTAATTCTACTTCCTCAATTTTTTTGCAAAACCATTCTGAGCAAATCCCTTCTGCCTGAGATATTGTTTGCCAAATGTTAGACTTTAGATTTGATCATATTTAATGTATTGATTTGAAAGTCTTAAAAAGAAGAAATTTAATGGGAATGTTGGCTCCAAGTTAACTTCATAAGTGTGAAAAATTGGCAGTGTAATAAGAACTTCATTTGTTAGTTGCAATTCATCTCTGTCATATAACTGTATAAAATCTGTCAGTGTTTAATTTACAAAATGCCAGGCAGTACAACCCAGATAATGAAGTTGTTGGAACATCACTAACAGAGAGAAATTTTTTTTAAAAGAGTGATATTCATATATGGCATCTTTATTTTTAATTTTCAGGAGAGGAAAATTAATAGTCAAAATTGGATTGTACCTGATTGCTGGAAGATTCAATCTTTTAATAATATAATCTGTGCATAAGGGTTTGACTAAAGTAGTAGAGTGACTGCCAGGCCCTGAGTTCAAACCTCAGTGTTGCCAAAAGTAAACAAAGAAAGAAATAATCTGCAGCACAATTCACACTTACTCAGAAATCATATTTATTTTCTGTGAACTTACATACATTTAAACAATAAGCTTAAATATATTTTAGCCTGAAATGTTTTTACTAAAGAAAGAAAACCTGAATTTTTAACATAAAAAATAAGTATTCCCTTGATAATCACTTTTTTATATCTTAAAAATTAGAAAAGTTTTTATTGAAATAAGAGAATTTATTTGTATTTTAAAATATCTACAATCAAAGCTTTTATAGTACATATTTTAGCAATAAGTAATTTATGAACTGTTGATAAATTATAGATATTTCAACAAAGATGTGAGAATAGAAACAGACCTATGAAAATGTATTGTTTTGAAGATTTTTTTTTGCTTTAAAGTTTTAGGCATGTTTTGATGAGGGACATGAAGTATCAGAAATACACTATTCAAGTATTAGCAGGGTAACTTTAATCTCACCTCATTGACTCCACACTAGCAGCTATGGTAGGTATGAGACACCTTCAATAGGATGGTAAGAATTCTAGTATTTATAGAACATTAAGTGCTTTTTTGAGTTCTGAGAGTGTATCAATATTCTTCTGCACCTTACATAACTTCTGTTCTAAATTTGTTCCTAACTCTTCTTATCAGTCATTGCTAGTATATTAACTGATCAGAATTCATTTAAGATAGAAAGAAGAAAACTAGAGGAGATGAACCAATTCAGGTTATAATACATATATACATGGAAATGTCACAAGGCAACTCTCTGTGTAGCTATCTTAAACAAACAAAAATGTCATTTTATTTTTCTTTTTACAAAATTAGAGAACAGAATGGTGGAATGGGTCCTGTCTGGGGGCTGGTAACAGTGGGAGTAGGGAGGATGTGTGGAGAGGGTGCAGGAGGGCAAATATGGTGCATACTGTGTACACATGTATGTAAATGTAAAAATGATACCTGTTGAAACTATTCCAGGAATGGGGGGAAGGAGATAAACGAGAATGCTGGAGACGGTCAATTCAAGTTTGATATATTTGATATATTGTAAGAACTTTGTAAATGTCACAGTGTACCTCCACTCAGAACAGCAATAACAAAAAGGAAAGAAAGAAATAAAAGGAATTCTTTTACCAACTAAAATTCAATATATAATAATAGGGTTAGGTTTTAAGAGCTCTAGGAATCTATAAATAAGTGTCAATGTATATCTTATCTCCTGAAACTCTGAAATATTCTATAGTTTAGTTTCTAAGTAGTATAGGGGATTTAATTAGATTCTCATTGGTATCTGCACACAAAATGGTATAAAGTGAGAGTAAGAGGTGGAAGAAGGGAATCACAGGAAGAAAGAAAAAGATCCCTAGATCTTACTCATGGTTCTAAATAAAAGCATATTTGCTACATAAAATTAAATTCAGTATTTTAAGTATATTTTTCTCCAAGGTATTTATTCATTTGTATTAAGTAATTTGAGAAATTTCCATGGTTACACTTTGACAGTAATATGAGGAAGGTTTTTCTTGAACTACTAATGCATTTGCCTTCTAAACAAAGTATTCAAAAAACAAAAAGTGTAAGGAATTGAAAAGTCTTCATGAACCCAGCTCACTGTGGTCTGCAGTGGCCTGCACTGAGATATGTAATTTAGCATTGTATTTAGATCGGTCATCACAATGGATTTTCTCATATTTTTTGTAATGAATACTTGTGTTTGTTGTTTGCTATAGAACAGAAAATGGTTCTTCTATCATTTTGGCAAATAATGAAGAAAAATTTGATTGTAAATTAATAGCCCTTTGCAAAGTTTTCATTTTGGACTTGTTTGGTTTGATTTTTGCTGTTTTTGTTTCGCTGTTGCTTACGTTTTTGAGAAAGGGTCTCACTGTGCAGCCCGGCCTCAAACGTGCTATTCCTGCATGATCTCCTGAGTGCTGAGTATTTTTGTTGTCATTGTTGTAGTTTTTTTTTTTTTTCATTTTTCTTTTATTATTCATATGTGCATACAAGGCTTGGTTTATTTCTCCCCCCTGCCCCCACCCCCTCCCTTACCACCCACTGCCACCCCCTCCCGCTCCCCCCCTCAATACCCAGCAGAAACTATTTTGCCCTTATCTCTAATTTTGTTGTAGAGAGAGTATAAGCAATAATAGGAAGGAACAAGGGGTTTTGCTGGTTGAGATAAGGATAGCTATACAGGGCATTGACTTAAGAAAATGTGGTATCTATACACAATGGAATTCTATGCAGCCATGAAGAAGAACGAAATGTTATCATTCGCTGGTAAATGGATGGAATTGGAGAACATCATTCTGAGTGAGGTCAGCCTGGCTCAAAAGACCAAAAATCGTATGTTCTCCCTCATATGTGGACATTAGATCAAGGGCAAACACAACAAGGGGATTGGACTATGAGCACATGATAAAAGCGAGAGCACACAAGGGAGGGGTGAGGATAGGTAAGACACCTAAAAAACTAGCTAGCATTTGTTGCCCTTAATGCAGAGAAACTAAAGCAGATACCTTAAAGCAACTGAGGCCAATAGGAAAAGGAGACCAGGAACTAGAGAAAAGGTTAGATTAAAAAGAATTAACCTAGAAGGTAACACCCACGCACAGGAAATCATTGTTGTAGTTTTAATAGCAATTCTGTTTCTAGGTTTTTTAGGAAGAGCCATATTGTTTTTTACAATGGCTATATTAACTTATGTTCCCATGAACAATGTGGTAGAGTTCCCATTTCTCCTCAGCCTCACCGGCATTTGCTAGTTTTGCCCTTTGCTAATAGTCACTCAAACTTGGGAGAAATGAGATCTCATTGCGGTTTTAATTCACACTTCCCTGATAATCAGTGCTGTTGAGCATTTTTCTTATACCTTTGGCCATTTCAGCAACAATTTTATTTATTTATTTGTTATTAGTAGTGTCTATTAATTGTACAAAGGGTTTTCTTTTCATATTTCTATACACAAATCTAATGTACTCTGATCAAATTCACCCCCCTCTATTGTTCTTTTTCTTTCTCCCTTCCTCCTCTTTTAAATAATTTTAACAGGTACATATGGAGCAGGTGAGTCTTAAAATTAGATGATTTTGTAAAAGTTATTTGTCTTGTTTTCTCAATGAAGTGAGAACAAGAACAGTTAAAAATGAGAATGGCAGAGGAGGTTAGGAAAATCGAGTGTGACTCAGACAGGAAAATGTGTGAGCTCTGTGGTGCATCCAGGTCTCACTTAACAGTGGTCACTAACCCAGAGATTTTTCCTCTGCTGTGTGGAGAGTGTGGAAACTTGCATTGAACAAAGCTGAGATTTTGTGACTCAACACACCTAGGAGATAGATGAGGTCATGGAACTGACTGTTTTCTAGAACTGGATGTTTTCCAGAGACTGAATCTAATGAATCAAGTTAATGGAGATTAATTTGGGTAAGTGGAAATAAGGGTGTTTGGAAAAAGTTTGGATGATAAAAAGTAGATGATTAAAGAAACTCTTCATTAGGAAATGGGCTGCCAGCTGATATATAAGATGTCTTGCTAAATCTGAATTACAAATTATCAATGACTTTTAAAATAATATGTCTCAAATACTACATGGAATATATTTCTAGCAAAATTTTCTGCTATTTACCTGAACTTCAATTTTATCTGGTTGTTTCCTTTTTGATTGATTTTTTTTTGTATGTGACTGTTATTTTTTCTGTATCTGATATTCCTTCTCTATAGGTATATGGGAATGTGGGACATTGAAGGCATGACAATGAGAGGATCTTAAGAAGATAGAGGTGAGCCACCCACAAGAAATGAGCAAAAGTCTCCAGGGTCCTTCTCTAGTCCTGGGTTCTACCAACATGTCGGTCTAACATTCCAATGATTCCTATTGTCACTTTGTTAGTTCTGGGACCACCCTACCTGTGTTTTTTTTTTTTTTTTTTGTTCTATTTCTGCAGAAAGTCTGTGCAAAGGTCAAGCAAAGCTCTCATAAAAATGTTACTGAAATTGTGGTTTTTATATATATAGAATCTTATAATTCACCATTTTTCTTCTAAATAAGCCCAGAAGGTACTTTCCTCCTTAGCCAGCTCCTTCCTGGAGCAGTCTTCCAACTTCTTTTGTTTTTTTTTTTTTTTAGAAAATTGCAAATAAAAAGTTTAATTTCAGAAACCAAGTTCACCATTTATAAATACATCAAAACATAGTCCACACAAATTTAGACTGAGCATAAGTACATTATTTTAACAAAATAACTTTTCTTTAAAAGATCATAGGCAAATGAGTGACTTGTCTCACTCAGAAAATTTATTTGAAATGAAAAAATGAACTCATTTTTAGATACTAAAGCAAAAACTCTAAAGATACTGTTAAAAAACCTGACAATTGCTATTTCATCCTGGGATTCTACAATACCACAGTGATGGCTAAGTTTTCTCTCTCATAGAAAAATGTCTTAATGGCCATCCTCACAGCTGTGATGATGCTATGATACAACAATAGCTTTCCCTTTTAGTAAGCCCTGTCCTCTAAAAAGAGTCTTTGCTATAATTTGACCAAACTGGGGGCAATGCACAGATTTAACGAAGAACCTTTGCCACTTCTTAGACAAGTCCACAACTATGTACATAAAGTTAAACAGTCTGATCTTCTAAAGCCCATAAAAGTGCCTAAGACCCAAAAGTTGAGGTCATTCAGCAACTTGGTCAAGCTGGCCACCCTCATCATTCTGAAGATGTGCTTTCACTTTTCCTTTAATAATCTTTCTGTGTGAAAGTTCTCTTCGCATCTGCCCCTGAACCATCTCTGCTCCTGTGATCCAACCCTCTGCCAGTGACCTGCCCCTCCAACAGCGGCAACATAAAGCATCAGAAATGGTAGGTTATGTAATAATCGAGGTATCAGAACAGTTACAGTTATTTGCAGTGAAACTAATAGATTGTGAATGAGTGATGGAAGGCAGATTTATCATCGTGCAGAAGGTCAAGGACCTGAGGAAACTATGAAAGGTTGTTAACATGGATGTGCAAAGCAGCAAACGTAGGTAGGTGAAGACAAAATTCTAATGAGCTTTAGAGGAAAAGGATAGTGGACCATGACGTTACAGTAATACTCAATAATGATCAAGTTGCAGGGAAAAGTGGTGCTGAAATTAGAAAATTGGTAAAATACAGTAGGACTAGTGAAGTAGGAACAATTGCTACCAGTGAGCCACCCTCTGAGATAGAAGTAGAATGTCAAAATACTGAGGACTTCAATGAAATAGGATCTTTTCACAGGTTTGAATTTCTTCCTTCTACAAAAAGCAAAGAATTGTTTTTGTAATAAAAATATGTAATTGTAAACAAGCCAAAAAGACAGAAACTTAATTAAATTTGCTTTTGGTATTGTAACCATCTGATTACCATTAATAAGTGCATTTGGATTTAATAGTCTTATAGGTGGCATCACAAGATCTATTTCAGTATAAAACAAGTACTTTTTACTGTTAAATATATAGATAAATGCAATGTCTGTGTTTACATTAACAGTATAAATATTTATAGAATTGTCCATTTCATGACTAAAGTCTTATTTGTAAGAAATTATATGTATGTGTATGTCTTTATATATAAAGTTCCACATGGATTAAAAATTCCCCAGAAGAGAGACTACAGAAACTAAATCCAATAGATACTCCTTTCACTAGATCTTGCTGTATATTTATAAGAACCCTTGCGTGCACACTCTCACACACACAGAAACTAGACAAGCAGTGAGTCATTTGGGAAAGAAAGAACTGTAGGAGATACTAATTATGCACTGTGAGAAGCCAAAGAAATATTGCAAAGTTTAGAAATCTTAACCATGTCTCTGATAAGGTTAAAAGGAAGCCAGATGCTCAGTAGAGTGTAGCATGCAATGATGAATACCATAAAATTGAGTGCACAGGTTTTAAACCTTAGGGAAATGGAGTGTTGCCATATTGTACTAAAGCGAGACTCCGATAATACCAGATTAGTATAGAGTATTAACATTTCCTTTCTCCTTTTTCTCAGTTTCAATGTTCACAAAAGTATTCCTATTCTCTGACTTTTATAAATAGGTCTAGATTTATCTGTTTTTTTTCTAAATAGGAATGATATCAAATATCTGACAAGGAAAATCAATAGAAAGTAGATACTGAGCATATTGACCTAAATTTGCCAAGAACAAATAAATGTGTTTCATAAACAGCTGGAAAGGATTGCTGTAAATAGCAACTCAGTTACTACAATTAGATAAAGTTGTTGCTACATGTGATACTGAAGTTCAGAAGCTTTCTATGTGAGACAGTCAATGATAGGTAATTTGTTGTGAATAATAACAAGAGAACTGAACCTTGAATCTAAGTGCTGGATTTTAATTGAGTTTTGCTGCTAATCAGCTGTATGTTTTGGGGAGAATCATTCATCTCTCTAGACATGTTGTAATTGTCATTAAAAATGAGTATAAAGGCTGCGAGTCATTTTCAACTTGGAAAAGGTCTACCTGACAAACAAATATTTACTTAAAAAGGATTGTTTGGACTTTCATTTTTACTTCCAGAATCTAAATACTTTAAAGGTCATAACTCATTCTGAGTGAGGTTAGCTTGGCCCAAAAGACCAAAAATCGTATATTCTCCCTCATATGTGGACATTAGATCAAGGGCAAACACAACAAGGTGATTGGACTTTGAGCACATGATAAAAGCGAGAGCACACAAGGGAGGGGTGAGGATAGGTAAGACACCTAAAAAACTAGATAGCATTTGTTGCCCTTAACGCAGAGAAACTAAAGCAGATACCTTAAAGCAACTGAGGCCGATAGGAGAAGGGGACCCGGAACTACAGAAAAGGTTAGATCAAGAAGAATTAACCTAGAAGGTAACACACACGCACAGGAAATTAATGTGAGTCAACTCCCTGTATAGCTGTCCTTATCTCAACGAGCAAAAACCCTTGGTCCTTGCTATTATTGCTTATACTCTTTCTTCAACAAAATTAGAGATAAGGTATCGAGGGGGTAAAGGGGTAAGGGAGGAGGAGAGGGGAGGGGGGAGAAATGACCCAAACATTGTATGCACATATGAATAAAAAAATATAATAAAAAGAAAAGTGTGAACAAACTAAAAATAAATGGCTTTCCTTAGAATTATGGAATTGATTTCATAGAAGAAACAGCCACACTGATACCAGTGAGATGGGTAAAGCCAATGGGTCACAGCATGGTCTGCTGACCTAGAACAGAAAATACTGAAACCATAAACTTGATGCAGCACTTAAATGGTAAATCTAAAAATCTGCTAGAGACTGAGTGCGGTGTTATTTTGTAAATGAAAATGGTATACACAGATTTACAAAGAACCCATATATAAAACAAGTCAAGTACTCATGAAGGAAGATTCCTTCATGGCTCTGGCATAGAAAAGGGAAGAGTAACTATTAAGGCACAACCAATATGTTTTTGTAAAAGCTTAAATTATGTACACAAGTCTGCATCTGGCACCTACCTTACCCAGAGAAGGGGATTCATCTCATTTCAGTCACACCTCGGCTTCCTGTCTGAAGGTTGAGAGGAAACCTACTAAATACTGGCAACTCTCATAGTGCAGAGGCATAAGCCACCTAAAACATTCAGCTTTTAGTAAAAGATTATAGAACGCTCCCCTTCCCCACATTACCTCTGTGTGAATAAGGCTTCAGTAGAACAGAGGATTGCAGCTCAAAGAACTGCAAGGTAGAATCCACCCACAGAACAACACTTAGGAAAACCTAAAGTTAACAGGAAAGGAAAAAAAAATCAATGAGGACAGTAGAGCAACTCTTCGTCTTTTGCACTTATAGCTAAAGCAAACATTAAATATGGTTCAACTGGTAGACAGATGAACACAGAACACTGCACTCAAAGCTGACTTATTGCAGTCCCCATTTCCTAACGCATTATATCCAGCTATTAAGTACAAATTTCATTTCTCCTTCTAAGAATAGTGCACAGCAGATCCACTGCATGAAGTTAGGTCAACTAAAACTATCTTCCTTCCAACCTCTCCTGTGAAGAAGTCCCAGAAAGAAACTGTGGTGCTGCTGGCATCCCGTTTCTGATCATTTCTTCATAAAGTGCATTGTCACCTGTAAACCCAACTGAGAATTCCATTTATTCTTTATTTATTTTTGAACTCAGGTCTTAGTACTTGCTAGGTAAGCACTCTCTCACTTGAATTACATCTCCAGTCCTATCTGCTTTTAGTTATTTTTCAGACAGGATCTCGTGCTTTTTGCTGAAGAAGACCTCAGATCATGATATTCTTACTGATGGCCTCCTGTGTAGCTGTGGTAACAGGCATGCACCACTGTGCCTACTTTGTTTGTTGAAATTAACTTTTTTCACCTGGGCTGGCCTCAAACCACAATCCTCTGTATCTCCTCTTACCAAACAGTTGAGATTACAGGTGTGAGTCACCATGCCCAACCCAAGCCTTCTTATGTCAACTAATGATGTCTGTTAGATCTTGGTTGTTCCCCAAAGGACCATGTGTGAAGGATTAATACCCAGCTTGATGCTATTGAGTGATGTGGAAGCCTTTAAGAAGTTAAGCCTGGTAAGAGGCTGTAGATAATTAGGGCCATGCCCTTGAAGGAGACTGGGTATAGTGGTCCCTTTTGCTTACCAGCCACCATGAGGTGAACAGCTTGCTCTACCATGTACTTCCTGCCACAGTGTGTAACCTTGAACAGGCCTGAAAGCAATGGGGCCAACTGACCATCAACAGAAACTTCCAAAAGTATGAGCCAAAATAAGCCTTTCCTCTGTTTAAGTTGATTGCCTTAGGTATTTTGTTATAGCAATGTAAAGCTGACTAACACAACTACTCATAGGTAATTCTCGTGAGGCCATAGCTGCAGACTGAGAGAAGGCAATATGGCAGGAGTGGACAATGTGGGTATTGGATCCACTTCTTCATGTGACTTACTTTGGCATTCAGTGCCTGCTCAGATTTGATTGTACATATACCACTTCCACTTGATGGTGTATTAGTGTACAGGCCCTCTCAACCTTATATTTTGGTGGGTGAGTTATTACCTAGTCCCTAATAGACAGATAAGGTAACATGGCAACTTTATGGCCCATGGTTAATGCACAGTTTTTACTAAGGCTAAGCAGCAAGCAGAGCTATCGCTCAAAAGAATACGTACCTATGGAAGATCTCAGGGTCTTGCTCCAAAACCCTGGATGCCTGTATCACAATTCACTCATATGGGCTTGTCAAAAGCTTCAAACAGTATTTCTTTTTTCTGCTGATACTTCAGGAACTATTGGAGCTACATGAGCATATGATTCAAATAGTATTGAAGTCTGGACCTGGCGAAGAACTTTCTCCTGTTCTGTGACCTACCCAAACTAATAGCTTTTCTAGTCACTGAGTGACACACCAAAGTGAAGACTATATTGCTTCCAAAATTCAGAAAGGTCCACCAGATGTGTGCATCTTTTTTGGTTGTAGGAGGGCCAGATGCAATGATGTATATGTCTAGAAAAGATACCTTGTCACGGACCACATCACTGGGGGAATAGAAATCTCAGTTAGAAGGTAGGGATTTTAGTAAGACTTATTTTTCACACTCTGACATATAAATCTATTATGAGTAAGTCTAGAGTACTTTGCTCTTCTTGTTTACTGAATCTAATAACCCTAAAGTCAGCAGTATAATAGATCAGTGTTATATCCTGTGGAAGTAAAGAATGATAAAAATCACTTTAATTAAATTATGACATAATACAGAGAAGTGATGTACTCTTGAGGTAGGACAAGGATGATGAGACATTTCTTTCTCATACTGAGAAAACTGTCTTTGCTGAATCTTACAGGCAGGGACAAAGCAAAGTCATTTGCTGGATCACTATTTGCACAGTGTGTGTCAGGGGATATGTTAATTAATTTAAACAATGAAACTACATCTGTATCAGAGGGTATAATTGCAGTCACCTCTTGATTAAACTCATGATAATCTTTTGTCACTCATTGAGACCCATCTGTCTTCTGCCAACACCAAATAAGAAGATGGAATGGAAATATGGTGGGAATCTCCACCCTCCATTTTTCAAGCCCATGCTGGTGGTCCTAATCTCTATAATCCCCTCGAGGGATGCAGTACTGCTTTATATTCACTGTTTTCCTAGATAGTGGTGAGTCTCACGGTTTTCACTTGGACTTTTCTGCAATCATTGCCTTTTCATTGAAAGGAAAGGAACCAAAGTTGGGATGTTGCCAGCTTCTAGGTATAGCTATTACAAGACTGCATTCTGGAAACAAGATGGGTTCAGAGACTCACTGGATGTACAGTGAGGTGGTGTTGAGCTAAAATTCCACAGGTTTCTGTCTGCCATAAATTCCTATGTTGATGGAGAGCCAGAATAATACATTGGGTCTCCTAGAATCAGTGTTATTTCAGAGCCTATGCGGAGTACTCCCAGAAGGTCTAATGTTATCCCTTTCTCAGTTCATAGTTATATTGATCAAACATCACAGGTTCACTTTGGAAGACTAGGAGGAAAAACAATGGCATAAATATTTGATAGTATTCTGGGGTTATTTCTTGAGGCCCCTAGCCTTTGCTTCCTTTAAGGAATTCTGAGTCCATGAACTGCCTCAAGGCTTAAACTTGACTGTGAAGCTGTGACTCTATGTTTTCATGATTTGATTCGTATTTCTGTTTCTTTGAAGTAGAACTAGTCTGCTAAAACAGACCCGGTAAGAACTCAGGGTTAGTGGAGTAGCTCAAGTGGTAGAGTGCCTTCCTAGCAAGCAGAAGGCCCTGAGTTCAAACCCTAGAACCACCAAGAAAAAAAAGTAGGATTCCTATTTTACTTCAAGGAACATCATAATTAACTAATCAGTATCACAAGGTTATATGAACTATACTCTTCTGGTTGGTTCTTTTCATTTTGATTACTACTGTAGCCACCACTATAGTAAGACCTTAGTTTTAGTGTATAAACTAAACTGTCCTCTGATACTCCAGGATCCTTTCAATTCAGGTTTGCCAATTAGCAGTCTACATATCTACTTTATAGTCTGAGTGTACAGTGAGGAGCAGCCTCAGAGTTCTTCAAGGATGCTGTGGTTCCTACACAAAGCTGTAAACACACAGGCTATGAAAGATAAATCTGGGTTCTGTAAGGATGAGTGATTTGACAATTCCAATTTTATCACATTGGTACATGTTTCATCCAAGTAGCTACAGAACTTTGTATCTCCTGAAACTATAACATTAAATATAGAATATCTGCTTAGTGAGCTCATTTCAATAAATGTGGCCTTAACCAACTTCACCTTCCTTCTGCCATTCACTTATACCTTTAATATTCATTCAGAGACATGTTCCCCAGGTCTGTGCTTGTATGAATTAATAAACCTAAGTAATTCTTTTGGAGCATAATGTTTGTCCTCATGCTTCACACTCACACCTCACCATTAGAGGGTCTTCCATGACTTGGCTCTAGTTGTATGTCTAGAATCAAAAAAGGGCTGATAGGAGTGTTTTTGAGAAGAATTATTTTTGTCTTGCATGCTTACTGCCAAACACGAGGTCATTACCATTTTCTCAGCTGTATAGTGTTAATCCCCTCAAATGGAAGTAGAAATATCTGTGGAGAAAATTGCTGCACCTGATAGGGAGGATAATTCCACTGACAATGGAGTGAATTCATCTATTGGCAAGAAAGGCTTTTCAGAATATCTGGGCTTCTTATTTCTAGATTCATTAAGGTCTCTCCAATCATTGCCATTGCAATTTATAGGATTCCACACTTTCCCATTCAGTGTTCTCACATCAGCAGTAGATATCCCAATAAGCTGTAAGGTCAAATTTGACTTTTAGTTTAGTAAATCAGAGGTTGAGATTCTGTGTTTGATTTTCATCAGTTTCAACCCTGAACCTGAAAGACATGAGCCTTTTGTTCAGTGTACACCCAAAAGAAGCTCTTATGTCATTTATGCGGTACTTGAGCTGAGAATTAAAAAATCTCTTGAATTTGTCCTTTTGTTTCACCACTTCTCCAGTGATGCTAGCAACAATGAATCAGTGCTGTTATATTTTGATGTGTTACAAAAGGTTCAAAGTTATTTTCTATAGCCTGCTTACTTCCTTGCATTTTATTGATAGTTTATGAGGAATATTCAATGCAAATGTTTTGCATATCTCCGCAACAGTACCCATCCTGTACTATATTCTGTGCTCTCTTTACTATTGGAACTACAGTTATTGGTGTCTTTAAAAGCTAATCAAATGAGGGCATGAATTTTATAAGCCCCAGAACTAACTTTAAAAATTTTGTTCCTCTCCACCTCTTACTATAAAATATATACTCTATAAAATCTATAACTCAAAATAATTGCTTTCATGATGACCATCTATATTAAGACAAATAGATAGCAGATGTTGAAACATATGAAGATATGTATTATAGAATTATATCAAAAAAGAAGAGATCAGAGTAAAGTACTTAAATTTTAAAACAAACTAAGAACTAAAATTGCATACCCTACAAAATTATATGTTAGTAGGGAAGGATAAATGAGACTTTCTTAGAAATACAAAAAGGTATCATGAATTCCACTCTGGGATGGTAATATGAGGTAATCTACAGACCCACTACCAGCAAAATAAGCTAAGTTCATTAATAGCCAAGACAAGTAAATGAACAAATAACCAAAGTCACACAGAAAGAAGGAAATCAATATTCATAGTTCCCATAATATATTACCTAACATTTCTAGTTTTTAATAAAATGTAATGAGACATGCAGAAAAACAAGAGACAATGTGTTTTATATGTAAAATAAAAATAGACAGCAGAGATTTTTCTGAGTGCAAAATATATCAAATTTAAAATAGTTGATGCAATCTGAAGAAAGTACTAGAGGATACTATGCTAAAAAAAAGAAAACAGAAGTAAATAAAGGTAAGCTCTCATCAAGTATAGAATAGCAATAAAGTGCTAAAAATTATAAAAATAAAGCCCATGGGAGTTACTCAGTTGAAATGTTTAAAAGAAATGAAAAACTCATTACAGAGGATCAACTAGTACAGTTGAAGTGGTGGAAGAACAAATTGGAAAACTTGAAGTGTGGAGGATAGAGGTTATGCAATATGAAGAACAAAGAGAAACAAACAGAAAACTGAACAGAAATTGAGAAACGGAGGGCAGTTTTTAAGTGCATTCACCTAGGAGAGGAGAAAAAGAAAGCAAAAAAATTTGAAGAGACAATGTCTAAAACTTTACCTAACTTACTGAAATGCTTTAATATGCGTATTTGTAAAGCTCAGTAAACCCCTGGAATGACTGCAAAGACATCCAAGCTTAGACTTCTTATAGGGAAAATGCTATAATTAAGCAAAAAAAATGCTATAATTTTAAGCAAAATTCTTTAAAAAGCAGCAAGAAAAAATGCCACTTGTGAGGAAACCATGGTAAAATTATGGCTGAGTTTTTGTCAAAAACAATGGAAGCCAGAAGGCATCAAAATGAAATATTTAAAATGCTGAAAGGAAAAAGTGTCAATCAAAAGTTCATGTAACAAACTATCTCTCAAAAACAAAGGCATATAAAAACATATTCATATAAACAAAAACTGAGAGCATTCATTTCTAGACTTTGAAGAAATGCTAAATGAATTTCTTCAATCTTTGTTTAAAAACAAAGAACATAATGATTATTGTTAAATAATTATGAGATAGTGCAAATAAGTTCCATTGGAGTAAGTAAATGACATCAGAATGTAGCTCCAATCCACAAGAAAAAGCAAGAAGAACCAGAAATAACAGTGAAAAAGATAAATATAGCAAATAATATGAATTTCTAACTTTTCTCCTTTTTCTCATTCTTTAAAAAGGCACAATATAATATAAAATAATTATAATGCCTTGCTGGATTTGTAACACATATAGATGTAATATAAATAGTAACAATAGTACACACAGGAGTAGAGGGAATGGTGCTATATGGGACTGATATCTCCCCTGAAGTCTTATTGTCAGTAGAATAAATCCAGTTTCTCAAAAGTTAAGAGGTATATGGTAAATTCTTGAAAAACTAGTGAGAAGTTGAATAAAATTTCAAACAATAACTCAATGTTATAGTAAGAATTTTTCACTTGAGAAAAAAAGCTATAAAGGAGCAATACTAGAACTAAAAATAAATACAAAGTAGAGAAAACATAAAGTGGCCCATGTATTTCTATCAATAATAGCAGTACATGTGAGTAGATTAAACAAGCTAATCAAAAAAGTAGACATCATCCCAATCACTCAGCAGTGTGAGGGAAATGTGTTCAGGGATACAAACAAGTTCAAAGTAAAAGAAAGCAACATGATATGTCATGCAAGCAGCAATCATAGAAAAATCATAGTGACTGTATGAATATCAGACACAGAATACATAAAAACTAAAAAAGTGTAGTAGAAAATAAAGATAGGCATTTCAATCCATTATCAGTTATAGGGCATCTTAGCTGTTTCCATAGCTTGGCTATTCTGCACAGTGCTGCAATAAACATGGCTGTGCAGGTGTCTCTATTGTATCCTGACTTACATTCCTTAGGCTGAATGCCCAGGAGTGGTATCAGTGCATCTTATAGTAGTTCTTGTTTCAAATTTTTGATGAACCGACACACTACTTTCTACAGTGGCTGCATAAATTCATTAATTTAATTCCACCACAGTGTCTAAGGGTTCCTTTTTACTCCCAAATCTTGACCAACATATGTCATTGTTTGTGTTCTTTTTTTCTTTTTTTTTCTAGCTTTTTTTTTTTTTTAGTGGCACTGTGGTTTGAACTCAGGGATTTGCTCTTGCAAAGCAGGCACTCTACCATGTGAGCAACACCTCCAGCCCACTTGTGTTCTTGATGATATCCATCAGGACTAGAGTGAAGTGGAAACTTAATGTAGTTTTGATTTGCATTTCCTTTGTGGCCATGGATGTTGAGCATTTCTTCATGTATTTATTGGCCATTTGTACTATAATTGATGACTAGATTAAGAAAATGTAATATGTGTGTGTGTGTGTGTGTGTGTGTGTGTATGCAATGGAGTATCATTTAGTCATGAAGAATGAAAATATGGGAGAGACCAAGATGGTGGATAGCCAGTAGAACCTGAAACCCTGAGTACTTATGAGTCTGAAAGAATAATTCAAGGCCTGGTGAAGACAGCCTGCCTACCAAGTATGAGGCCCTGAGTTCAAACCCCAGTGCCACAAAAATAGAAAGAAAAATAATACTAAAATTCATGGTAGCAAGGATTGAGTAATCTGGCTTTTAAGCCAAGTAGCATACCACCAATACGATATAAATGGTGAATATAATGTATAATGTCCAACTTTCATATTAGTTTTTATTACACATAACAGCCCCAGAAGTCTTGATGCTGCAGGCCAGCAACTGCACCATCTGGTAGCAGAACGAGTTCTGCAAGAACCTAGGACATTGTGGACCTGTCAAAATTCATAGACACTAAACTGTTGACAGCCACCTGCCTGCACTGACCCTAGCTGACCCCACTACCAAGTGAAACTACAACCTATCCCTGTGAGAGTGCCACATCATCTCCTCTGGAGGGAACCACATAGTCCAGTGCAGCTTGTGGGAAAATTGAATCCCTCTGGATCAAAACTGGTAGCCTAATAAACAGGTAAAATTTCACCTGTGCCTAGTGGGGGTGGGGTGGAGTGCTGAGTTTCCCCAGCCTCTGTGGGGGTGTGGCAGCGCAGCTGTAGTCTGATGAAAATGACACCACATTTGACCACCTTGGAGAAACTGTTAGTGAGCTGAAACTTACAGCCTTCCCAGAGAAAAGCAGTCTACTTAAAAGCTCAAATCCAGTTCCCAGGCCAGCTCTGTGAGCAAAAGGGGTGGGTGAACTGCTTACATAACACATCTTCATTGGACCACTTCAGTAAAACTGTCTACAAAAACAAGCTGACCAAAATTCCCAACCCACCCTTCCAAGAAGAGTCTGGGCTTAACAACTCTGAAGAGATTTCCCCCAAAGCTGCCCAGTGCAGAGGGACACCAGGAATTGCCACATAACCTAGTGTATCAATCCTAAGAAGGGAGATATATATATATATATATATATATATATATATATATATATATATATATATATTTAATTTTTAAAAGTTTTAAAAGATTTTTCTTTTCTGTTACCATCCTCTTTTTTCCATTCTTTTGAAATTTTAATATGCTTAACCCTTTCTTCTTCCACTTTGCTTTCTCTCTTCAATTTTTTCTCTTTTCTCCCTTCCTTTACCTTACCTTCCTCTCCTCCCCCTCCTTAACCCCATGGTCCCTACTCCTCTACACTAAGTACTTAGTAAGTACTTTATTATAACAACTTTACACATTACCCCCATCCTTCCTTTCCTCTTGACAATAGCACTCTCCTCCTTAGAACTGAACTACACTTTTATATACATTAGGACTTTATTACCCAGTAGCCCCCACATTTCATACCTCTACTCCCCCTTGCCCCATCCCCCTTCCCTATTTCCCCTTCTAGCATAATCATTTCAATTTCCTAAGTATCAGTTTCTATGCAAACATCTGTTCTCTTCCCCATACCTGCTGTCTGTATATAATATTGCCAAAGCCTTCATATATTATATAATTAACTGGTATGGCTTTGAATCCTTAAATTTGTTACTGCTAAATTATACCTCCAGGTCAGTGATCAGAAACTACAACAACCTAGCTAAAAACTAATTTAGCCAGATCATAGAAATTACGTCAAGGGAAAGATAACAGGTAATTAAAGCCCCCAACTAACTAATCAACAGTGCATGAGCAAAGCACAAAATAGAAACATGGGGAAAAAGAAGGCAGGGGAATATGACTCAGTAAAAGGCTAACAATCACACAATAGAGGACTTGGTGGGCAGTGAAAGGGAGGAATCCATAACTACTTAGGTAAAAAATTGATAAGAATATTTAATGAGCTGAAAGAGGACATACAAAAACAACTCAATGAATCCCAGGAGAACATAGATATAAAAAACTCCAGAGACAGAAACAACTAAATGAACTCAAAGAGGAATTCAACAAACTCTGAAATGAACCCAAGAAAATTATGTAAAAAAAAAAAAAGAGATAAATGAAATAAAGAAAACAGGACAAGATATGGAAGAATAGCTAACAAAATACAGAAACTCTCAAAAAACAATTAAACAGAAACCCTGTAAACAAAAACTTTCTTAATTCAAACAAAAAATACATTTGAAAGTCATTTCAGCAGACTGGAACAAACAGAAGACAGAATATCAGGGCTTAAAACAAAATAGATTACAGAAAAATAGAAGAATATTTAGACAGAAGACCAAAGAGCTGTGAAAGGAATATACTAGAACTCTGGAACTCCATCAAAACTCCAAACCTGCAAATCATAGGGATTTAATAAGGAGAAGAAGTGAAATTTAAAATATAAGTAATATGCTCAACAAAATAATAGCAGAAGATTTCCCAAAACTCAAGATAGCGATGGCCATCCAGGTACTGAAAGCCTGCAAGACACCAAACAGACATGACTAAAATAGAAATTCTTCACCACATAGCAATTAGCAAAGACTACAAGGAAAGAATAATGAAGGCTATAAGAGAGAAAAATCAAAAGACATAAAAAGTAAACCCATCAAAATAACAGCTGATTTCTCAACAGAAACCTTAAAAGCAAGAAAAGCATGGGGAGAGGTATTTTGAGCACTGAAAGAAAACAATTTCAAACATAGGATACTCTACCCAGAAAAACTATCATTCAAAATTGAAGGAGGAATGAAAACCTTCCTTGATAAGCAGAAACTAAAGCAATATATGACCACTAAACCAGCACTACAGAAGATTTTGAAAGGAATCCCTCACAAAGATGATGAATGTACACAATACCGTGAAAGGATGGTAATTATTAAATCTCAAGAGAACAGCAAACAACTAATCACAGAGAATTAGTTTCACACATACAAACCCTTACAAAACAGCAACAAGAAAAATAACTAAATGGAGGAATAACCACTTACCTCACAATATTAACACTGAGTGTTAATGAACTCAACTCCATTGTCAAAAGACACCAATTGGTGAACTGGATTAAAAAGAAAGACCTGAAAATCTGTCGTTTACAAGAAACCCACCTTACAGACAGAAACACACATTTGCTTAGGGTGAAAGGGTGAAAAAATCTTTACTAATATGATGATCCCTAAAAACAGGCAAGAGGATCAATACTTATATCAGATAAAGTAGACTAGACTAAACTAAAACTGAAATTAGAAGAGAAAAAGAAGGTCACTTCATACTAATAAAAGGAGCAATACATCAAGAGGATACAATTGTTAACCTATTTGCACCCAAAGTCAGTGCACCCAACTTCATTAAATGCATAGTACTGCTCTTAAAACCACAGCCAGACCCCCAACACAGTGGTAGTGGGAGACTTCAATATTCTTCTACCACCAATAGATAGATCATCAAGACAAAAAATCAACAAAGAAACTCTAGAATTGAATGACACTACAGATTAAATGTACCTGACAGATGTCTATAAGTATTCCATCCTGAAACAGAACAATATACATAATTTTCAACAGCCCATGGAACTTTCTACAAAATCAAACATATTTTAGGTCATAAAGCAAGTCTCAACAAACATAAGATAACTGAAATAACCCCCTGAACATTGTCTGACCACAACACAATAAAACTAGAACCCAGTAACAAAAGAAACAGCAGAAAATACTTAAACAACTGAAGACTAAACAACACATTGTTCAATGATCAGTGGGTCCTCAAAGAAATAAACAAGAAAACCAAGAAGTTCCTGGAATTAATGAATATCAAATGATAGCAAATCAAAACTTATGGAACATAGTAGAGACGGTGCTAAGGAGAAAATTTATAGCCATGAATTCATATATTAATAACATAGAAAGATCTAAGATAAATTACCCAATGCTTCATTTCAAAGTCAAAGAGAAACAAGAATAAGCCAAACCCAAAAGAAGCAGAAGAGAAATAATAAAAATAAGGGCCAAAATAAACAAAATTGAGATTTAAAAAATCATACAAAGAATCAATGAAACGAAAAGCTGTTTCTTTGAAAAGATAAACAAGATTGTAAACCCCAGCAAATCTGTACCGCAACATAATAAAGGCTATGTATGACAAGCATATAGCCAACATCATACTAAATGGATAAAATATGAAACATTTTCCTTTAAAGTGAAGAACAAGACAAGGGTGCCCATCCTCTCCATTCTTATTCAACATAGTCTTGGAATTCCTAGCCAGAGCAATAAGACAAGAAAAAGAAGTAAAAGGAATGGTCACAAGATTGAAGAGACAGCCCACAGAATTCTTTCCCAACTAGTCTATTCATCTGACAAGGGATTCATAACAAGAATGTACAGGGATCTCCAAAAACTAAATTCCCCCTAAATCAATGACCAAACGAAGAAATGGGCAAATGAAGTAAACACAGCTTTTTCAAAGTAAAAATTCCAACTGGCCCAAAACACATGAAGTGTTCAACATCCCTGGCCATAAAGGAAATGCAAATCAAAATCATGTCAATATTCTACCTTTCTCCTGTTAGAATGGCTATCATCAAGAACAAAAACAATGACAAACATTGGTGAGGATATAGGGGAAAAGGATCCCTCATAAACCACTGGTGGGAATGTAAATTAGTAAAACCACTATGGAATAGAGTATGGAGTCTCCTCAAAAAAATAAAAATATGATCCAACAATATCACCCTAGGGATATACCCAAAGGAAAGTAAGTCAGGTTACAATAAAGGCACCTGCACACCCATGTTTTTTATAGCATTATTCACAAGAGCTAAGCTATGGAAATAGCCAAGATGTCCCATGACTGATGAATGGATTGAGAAAATGTGGTATTTATATACAGTAGAGTTTTATTCAGTCATAAAGAAGACTGAACTTTTGTCATTTGCAGGTAAATGAATGGAACTGGAGAACGTCATGTTAAAGGAAGTAAGCCAGATAAAAAAGCCAGAAAGATAGTGGTTGTACGTTTTCTTTCATGTATGGAAGACAGATCCAAAAGACAAACATATACACAAATACAGGTTTGATATGTGTGTGTGTGTGTGTGTGTGTGTGTGTGTGTGTGTGTGTGTGTGTATAGAATGTTTGCAACAGTGTTTCTGACAGTACTAAGAGGAAGGATGGAGAGAAAAAGGGAATGATACAGAGTGATCTGTTAAAGATGGCATAATGTAATGCACTGAAATATGTTACATGTGAGGAGAGGGAAAGGGTAGTAAGGGAAAGTAATAAATGGGAACTAACTTGATTAAAGAATAATACACTCATGAGTAAAATACCCTGATGAAACCCTTTTGAACAAAGAATGTACACTATCAAAGTGAAGGACAGGATTGCAAATCATGTTAAAGGGAGCTTAATACTGAAAGGGTGGTGCATGAATGGACAGGGTGAAAGAGGGTGAATATGGTCGATGTGAAATTGTATGATAACAGAACAATGAAACCTGCTGAAATCATATAAGTAGAGGGAGGGAATGAGGGAGAATAATGGGGGCTGAAACTAACCAAGGTATGTACATTGTAAGTATACATGAAAATGTCACTAGGAATCCTTCTACAACTAATATATGCTCATAAAAATGTTATCAAAAAGATAGACAATTTATATAGAAATGTCTAGCTGCATGTAAGATCCTTAAAACTCCATTTTCAATGTAGAGGGAACATCCAAAGCATCAATGAAGTAAAAGAAGGTGAACAATATCTGTCCTGGACACAAACTTGGCCTGAAATATATCTGTAGAGCATTTTATCCAATAAGATCAGGGCACATTCTTCTCAAGAGTAATGGAACATTTTCAAGAAAAGACCATATATCAAGCAAGTCTTAATATATTTAAAAGGATTAGAATTGTGGTTAGAGGTGTGGCTCAAGCAGTAGAGTCCCTGCCTGACAAGTACAAGATCCTGAGTTCAAATCCCAGTACCACCAAAGAAATCTTTAAGAAAAGAATTGTACAAAAATTTTATCTGAATAAATTGGAGTAAAATTAACAGCAAAGAGAGTTTGCAAATCACAAATACATGGAAAATAAAAATCACACTTCCCAATAACCGTACAATCAAAGAAGACCCCACAAGGGAAATTAGAAAATACTTTGAAATGAATTACAACCGAGGGCACAATATACCAAAGTATGGCATAACTTTAAAGCATAGATTAGAAGAAAATTTATGGCAATGAAA
Source organism: Castor canadensis (assembly GCF_047511655.1). NCBI lineage: Eukaryota > Metazoa > Chordata > Mammalia > Rodentia > Castoridae > Castor > Castor canadensis. The sequence goes on from NC_133391.1 coordinate 167,016,964, forward strand.
GAGTAAACTTAAAATAAATAAGCAAAAAAGACAGGAAACAAGAAAGATCTTCTATGAACAAACAAATCCCTCCCCTACCCTCCACACAAACATACTATCAGGAAAATGAAAATAAAGAAAAACCAAAAATATGCAGAAGGAAGAAAATAATGAGAATTACATTTAAAATATGTGAAATAAAGTCATCAGAACAAATGAAATTATCAACAAATCAAAAGTTGAATATTTGAATACCCAACAAAATACACAAAAATTTTGCTAACCTGACCACAACATAGAGAGATACTCAAAAGGGTATATATCACTACTGACCTTTGATAAAGGAAATCATAAAGAGATACTATGAACAACTGAATTCCAACAAATTATATAATTTTAAGGCAATGGAAAAATTCCAAGAAAGGAACAATCTACCAAGATTAACTCATCAAGAAATTGCAATTATAATTAAACCTATAAAAGTGAAAATGAATTAATAACAGGAAAGCTTCATACAAAAGCCCAGGACTTGATAGTTTCCCTGATAAAATCTATTAAACTGCCAAAGAATAATTAATTCTTCACAAACACTCCCAAAATATAGACGTGGAAATGAACTTCATTAAATTATATGATGCCAATATTTCCCAGATGCTATATCATCAAAATACTGCAGTCTAATATTAGCCAATCATACCAATAATGTATCAAAATGAATCTATAATGTAACCAAGTGAGTGTTTTTCCAGTGTGCAAAGAAGAGGGAACATTTGGAAATCAACCACTGCCATTCACAACATCGTCCGAAACCCAGGAAAAATCATCGGCAACTGAGAAAAGAAAAAGTGTTCATATGACTTCATATCACTTCATGCAGAAGAAATTCATTTTTTAACTCTCAGAGATACTCATAATTAAAATAAAAAAATTAGCACTCTAGGAAAAAGGCACTTTGTCGACATGTTAAAGATGTACAAAAAAGCTACAAGTATATCACATGTAAGGGTGAGAACTGACTCTTTCCCTCCCAGATCTAGCACGAGGTCTTTGTGTCCTCTTTGACTACTGTTACTCAACATTGTATGGAAAACCCTAGCTCTTGCCACAGGGTAAGACACAGAAATAAAACATGGTATGTGGAAGGAGAAAACTAAACTGCCCTTATTGGCAGGTGACATAATATCCATGGAGAAAATGTCAAATAATTTTTAAATTAAAAACAAAAACACCATCTCTTTTAGTGTGTGTAATAATTTTATGGATGCAAAGTTAATTCCAAGTCAATCATTTTCCTAAATATCAGCAATGAACTGTTGGAATTTTAATTTCAAAATACTATTTAAAATAGCATGGAAAAGAAGAAATGTTCAAAAATAAGTCTAACAAAATATTTATAGGACCTTCATGCAGAACTCAAACCCGCAGTTATGAAAAAACAAAACATTTTAAAATGAGGAAATTTTCTGTATGCATAGATAGGAGCACTTAATACTGTTTGGATGTCTGTTTTTATTAACTTAATCTATAAATTCAATCCTATTTGGATAAAAACTCCAGAACAATGTTGAAGATATCAATCAAATCATGATAAAGTTTGCTTGGATAGGTTACCAATTGCAGTAGTCTAAAAAGTACTCAAAAAGTCAGAGAATTAACACTATTTTACTCCCAGATTACTATAGTGCTAAGATAATCAATACAATAATAGTAGCAAGAAGGTAAGCATGTAGAATAATAGAAGAGATTAAAGAAAGAGTCCAGAAATAGACCTACCTAAATACACTAAACTTATCTTTGATAAAGTAGAAATGTTAATTAATAAAATATACTCATTTCAACAGAGACAGAGGACAAGTGGATATCTTATGCCATATAAAAATTATTCTAATCATAAACTTTAGAACTGTCAAAAATCAAGGCAGAATGCACCATGGATCTAAATGCAAAATATATGACTTCAGGAGAAAAACGTAGATAAAACTCTGGATGAATTTGAGTTTGATGACAGCTGTTTGCATAAAATACCAAAAGTACAGTAGAGGGAAGAAAATTGGTAGCAGGACATCATTAGATTTTTGAAAAAAACCAAAATTTCAGCACGGTGAGATTATAAAAAGGCAAACCCCAACCAGGAAAAAAATTTCTGTAAAACAGATATCTGGTAAAGGATGTGTATATAAAATAAGAAAAAAACTCTTCAAAGTAGTCAACAAAACCCATACCAAAAAAACCTAGTTAGAATACTCAAAATATCTAAATAGATACCTCTCCAATTATATCTATAAATGTCTAGCTCAACTTTATTTGCTGTTAGTAAAAAAATTAAAATGATGATAAGAAAGGCTAAGAGTAAGTACAATTCCATCTCATGGCTGAATGAAGGGAAATGGTTAACTCTTGTTAATTCCTGGGTCAGACGTGAAAAATTGCACAGCCCTATTGGAAGATAGGTAGTGGTAATTTATGAAGTTAACACATTTTTAGAAAAAGGTACATTAATCTTACTCTCAGCTATTTATCCAAATAGTTCAAGTCTTACTTCACCCCCCAAAACACTTGAACATCACTGGTTAATGCAAGTGGCCCATAATCTCCAAAAACTAAAGCCTACTGGGATGTGTTATATTGATGAGTAGATTGAAAAAAAGCAACGTTACATCCATGTAATGGATTCTACCCGGTAGCAGAAATAAAGGTGTAAAACCATGAAAAGACATGTATGAATCTTACATGTGTATTGTCAAATTAAAGAGACCAACTTGAAAAGACAACCTATGTATGAGTTCAACAACACGACATTCTCCAAAGGACAAAAGTAGATAGATACAAAAAAATATTAGTAGTTGTCAGAGGGTAAGAGCTGGTGAGCAAAGCTGATTTATCACTGTGGACTTTTGGGGGGCATTAAAATATTTCATATAATATTGCAATGGTACACAAACAACATCATACATTTTTATAACCATAGAAATTTAAAGCATGAAGAGCTCTCCTTAATGTATAAATAGTTTTAAAAAGTCATTTATGAAGTTGTAGGCTGTTAGCATGGAATGTTTTATGTAACAAAACAATTGTCTTACAAATGTATGAATCAGGCTTACTCATGAACGAAGACATGGTAGCTAAAGAAATTTTGAAAATAACTAAAGTGTTTAAATGGCACATGCAAATAAATTGATAGGTTTGTTTAACAATGATATAGACAAATAATTTTATATGACAATCTATGTTTGCTGAAATGGAATATTCAAGTAAATCAGTGATAGATGAGAACAGTTGGGTTTCTTTTGTGGGAGGGAGAGTGTGCAGAAAAGCAAGGGCAGATGAAATGATCCATTATGGTCACAGGCAGCAGTTGGAGAAATCTATATGGACTCATGTTTAAATTAATATAGTTATAGTATAGAAATATTTACAGACACTATACACTCATATATTTCCCTTATCCACTAGAAAGAACCAGAAGACAAATATTTCAGTATTAATTTACTTACCAACTAGATATTGATTTTTAATACATTTCTCCTATAAAACAAACCAAGGATCCTTGAAAATTTGTCTAATTGAAGTTCTAGAACAGAAAACACTCAAATGAGCCTGGCACATGATTCAGTGACAAAAAGTAGGGAAGTACTGAGAAAATCATCTACAGTGATGAGGTATATCAAAATGACCCTGGAGTCAAATAGAAGAAATCTCAAGTTCAAAACTGGAGAAATTTGAGCAAAAATAAATAAAATAATGTTTGATTGTCTGTTAGTCTATCCTAGCTTCTGGAACAACAAAGTATCATAGGCTGGATGATTTCTCAGTGATGGAGATGGGTTTCTCAGTTCTGGAAGCTGAAAGCTCAAGAGCAACCCTGGCAGATTCCGTGCCTTCTGAGGGCTCTGCATTGTAAGTGACTGTCTTATCATAACCTCACCTGAGGAAGAGGCAAAGGAGCCCCCTCCAGAGCTTAGTTGATAAGATCAGTAATTTAATTTATGAGGATTCTACACTCAAAAAATCATCATCTCCCCAAAGCCATACAGGGGTCATATTAGAGGTCAGATTTCAGCAACTTGAGGGAATACAATTATTCAATCGATTGTAAATTATAACCAAAATAATAAGATTAATACTCATGACCTCAGATAAAATTAATAAAAGAAGGGATGATGAATGAATGAGCAAATAAATTAACAAACAAAGTAAAGGGAACAGACAAGAGTGTAATGGGCAAGAATTTTGAATAATATATGTAAATATTCCTCCCTCAGAAAAGTGTAACATAACTCCAACTCCTTGAGAGTTGGTTGTGCCCAGTGACTTCCTTCTAAATAGTCAAACACATAAGAGAGAAAAACAGAATATCGTGAGAGTAGGGAAAAATGATAAACACTACGTCAGCCATTGATCAAGGTCAACATCAGAAGCCATATCATGTTGGTAATAAATGCTTTCATATGTGTCATGAAATGACACATTGCCTCCATGTTCTATCGCTCAAAAACCCATGTCCAATCTAATTATGAGAAAACTAGCAGATACTTTCCAATAGAATGGCATTCTATGAAATATATGGCATCACTCCTCATAAATGTCAAGGAAACTGTCACACTAGAAGAGCCTCATGACACGTGACTATTTGAAATAACCTGGTATCCTGGATGGAACCCTGGAAAAGGAAGCATGAGGTAAAATTTAAGAAAATCTGAGCTGATATGTTGTTGCACAACTATAATCCAAGCTTCTCAGGAGACAGAGTCAAGAGGTTTGCCAGTTATAGGCCAACATTTGTGAAGCTACTAGGATCCTATCTCAAAAACAAAATAAAAAGAAAATGTTAACCAATGTTTATGAATCACTTATAAAGTGGAATTAAAATCAGTATATGGTTTATCTTTTAATACTCAGATTACTCTAATAAATACTAAAGAAACAGAAACAGCTATAGTTTCTTAGAAGCTGAACAAGTTCCAAAAGCAATATGTCAAATACAGATGGATAGGAAAAAAATCCAGAAAAATGGAAGGTAAGAGATAAGGAAGGAATAAAGCAGAAAGAAGAAAGAGAGAAAGTGAAGGAAGGTAGGAAGTGAAGAGGGAAGGAAGGAAGGCAGAGAGTGAGGGAGGGAGGAAGTTGAGAAAGGGGAAAGGGGGGAATAGAGGGAGGAAGGGGGAAATGGTTGGCTAGTTAGAAAGGGGCCAGATTGGGAGGGGCTTTGAGAATGAAGAAGTTTAAAATTTCAGGGAAGCAAAAACTGTTTTTGATTATCAGCTCTGGAACCAGGCATCTAGTGGAATTCTTGCCCCAGCCCAGCTGAAGATAACAACCCTTTGTTCTTAATAGAAACTTTTATCGTATTAAGCTGAGTGTATGAAGCAAGCATATGGGGAGCAAGTTAGTAAGGTGGTTATTACTTATTAAATTTTTTGACAGAAAAGACCTGACCTAAACTGATTCTTATACATATCATATAAAACTATATAATATATAATATTTTATAAATTATACATCATATATTATTTATAATTATGCTATGTTATTATATACAATATATATTGCTAAAATCATACAATAGATGATCAAGTTCTTTACATTGTTCAGTCTTTTGCTTATAAAATTTGAAAAATTAAATTTTAAAAAGTCTGAATGGCAAGAAATACTTGTTTTAAAGAAAATAGGTATCCTGGTCAGGCATGGTGTCACATACCTATAATCCCAGCTACACAGGAGGCAGAGGAAGGACGATAACATTCTAAGGCCAACCCTGAGGAAAAATGTCAGACCTAGTTGTACACCTCTGTGTAAATGGAAAAAATGGTATCTGTTGAAATACTCCCGGAATGGTGGGGGAGGGAGGAATCAGGAGGGTGGTGGAGAGGGTGAATACAAGTATCATCTATTTGATATACTGTAGCAACTGCTGTTATCCTACAATGTATCCCCACCCAGCACAACAATAAAAAAGTAAAACACAAAAAAATGATTGGGGCGAGGCTTACATGCAAGGCTCTGAGTTCAAACTCCCGAAACACACACACACACACATGCGCACACACATGTGCACATAAACACAAACACACATACACACACACATACACACACACATACACATACACACACACATACACACACACACATACACACACACGCACACAGACACACACATGTGCACACACACACACACACACATACACATACACACACACAAATCCAAATCCAAACTAGATGCTGGAGTAATATTCTCGAGCTGTTTATGTGCCACATTCATTGGTTTCTCAATTTTTGAACAAAATTTCAAATCATTCATTTCTTTCTTTTTTTTTTCTCTTTCCTTCTTTTTTGTCCATCCATCCTTTCTTCTCTTTCTTTCTCCCTCCCTCCCTCCTTCTCTCTTTCTCACTTTTCCTCCCTCCCTTCCTTCTTTCCTTTCTTCATGCCTTCCTCCCTCCTCCCCTCCCTCTCTCTCTCTCCCTCCCTCCTTCACTCATTCCCTCCCTCCCTCCCTTCCTTCCTTTTTGGTAGAACAGTGGTTGAACTGAAGACCTCACTCTCTAGACAGTTACTTTACCACTTGAGCCTCAATCTAGACGAGATCCTTTTGTTCATATTTCAGACATGATGTAGCAGTTTTGACCCAAGTGGCCTCAGACTTCCATCCTCTGTATATGCCCCTTGCAGCTGAGGTTATAGCCATGAGCTGCCAGTCCAGGCCCCCACATCATCCATTTCTTATTTTAAGTTTGATTTTGGTTTGATCTGTGTTGTATCCATGGACCTCAATGTTCACAGACCCCTCTCAAAGATACCTAAACTCTTTTATTTTAAGTAATTTATAAATGTTTTTGATATCCATTATTCAAAAACAATATTTAGAAAATAATCTACTTGTCTGATTCTCCCCACCACAGCCTTCCCATTGTCCCAGCTCCTCTCACACTGGAATTGCCTGTGTGCTGTACATTAAATGGAAAACTGAAAGCAGACCTTGTTTGCCTTTGAGAAATCGCTCAGGATTTGAGTCACAAATTCCAGAGAAGTTTCCCTTCAAAAATCTGTTCACTTATTTGTATGTTCGCAAATGGAAAGCTGAGTTAGACAAGTGCCTAGAAAAATGCTAACAGTTAAGAGAACTTTATGGTATGTATTAAATTTTTAATTGTGTAATGAATGAATGTTATGATATAGTTACTCCCAGCTAAAAAAACAAAAAATGTTTACAGAGGTTTAGAGAGGTGCTCTGATATTCACAAAGGCATTTAATGTACAATGTGACCAGTGCACTTCCCATCTTTACTCCCATGGTGGCTGTGACCTAAGAGGGTATAACAGAGGAAAGTAAATGCCTTGATAGTTCCCAATATTTTCTATCAATGAAGGTAGAATTATGCTTATTGTTTAATATTACTTTATGCTTATAAAGTACAATTCTGATCATTTGAATTTGTATTTGTTTTCTAAAATATAAAAGTTTTTAATAAAAATTTAAGAGCCTCATTAACTATCTGATAAACAGAAAGTATAATCATGCTTACAGGAGTAGCTCTGAGCACATTTGAAGCCTCATTTTTTTAAGGTCTGTTGACCTATTGTTAAATAAAAAGTGAAGGTTCTTCAAATACTTACACAGGAAAAAAATGACATACACAAACCAAAAATTTAGTCTGCACAATACATTATATAAACCTTGTAAATATATATTAAGAAGGAGAGCTATTATTGGAATTAATATAGAAAGTTCTGGAGGCTGAGAAGTCTTGTATACAGGACAATTTGGCAAGGGAGCCACCCAGGTGAACCAGTGGCACAGTTGTAGCCCACAGGACAGAATGCTCAAGGCCCAGGAAGCAACACACGCTTCTGTTTGAATTAAGACAGGGAAAAGCTTAAGTTCCAATTTGAAAGACAGAAGGAAGAATTCTCACTCATTTGGGAAAGAATCATTCTTTCTATTTAGTTCAGATCTACACCTGATTGGATGATCTCCTCCCCCATATGCACGCTATTTCAATTAGTCCATATATATTATTATTCTGATTGTATTTCAAGGTTTTTACCCATTCCTATGTTGATATGCATAAGGATTCTTTTCTTTTGGAACTTGTCCAAAAAACAATTAGAAATATTACCCATTTTTGTAGGTAATATTTCTTTTTTTTTTTCCCAGCGGTACTGTGTTCTGAACTCAGGGCCCTGGGCTTGCCACTGCAGGCCGTCCTTCACTCGAGCCACATTCTCTGACTCTTCTGCTCTAGTATTTTCAAATAGGATCTCACAAATAGTGATCCTCCTGTTTCTGCTTCCTGCCTTATGGAGATGACAGGTGTCTACCATAAAGTCCAGCACTTATTGATTGAGATAGGGTCTCATGACCTTTCTGAATCACCATCCTTCCAATCTCCACCACAGACACTCAGGTGGCTGGGTTGACAGGCATGCATCACTTTGTATAAGAACACTCTTTAACATACTGTTTTTAAAAGGCGTCTTCATAATAAATCAAGTCAACAATATGTGGCCTTTTGAAATACTTTTTAGATCTCTCTTCCAAAATTTTCTGTTCATTTGCTGGTATCCCACTGTTTCAAATACTATGGTTTTATATCAAACCTTAATATCTGAAATGGTAAGATCATATTTTTTTATGTATCAAGATTTTTCTTGGCTGATCTTAGCTCTTTGCATTTCATTATATTTAAAATCAACTTGATGTTTTATACAAAAAGTTAGAAATGCAGACTGTTCGTATTTTACTTATATTTCATGTCTGAACAGTTCAATTTGAGAAAAATTTCAATTTTTTGTGATGCTTGAGATTGATTTCAGGACCTGTGCATACCAGGCACATGCTGTACCACTGAGCTACATCCACAACTCTGAAAACTTATATTTTGGGGAATGTTTTCTTGAATTTTTATCAATATTCTTTTTTTTTGTTTCCTGTGCATTGTTTAACTCCAAAACATTTGAGTAGATGCTAATTACCCTTGCATTATTTATTCTTAATTTGATTCTGCTATGTTTTGAAAAAGTGATTTAAATATCTAGTAACTGTAAAAGAATGACTGAGTTTTTGTCTTTTAAAGTAACTTTTTTGCCTACTTGATCCACCTATGATGTGCATATTTTGTTTCTTTTATTCTTTGACTTTTTTCTCAGCTTTCCAAATTAATTTTATTTTATTTTCACAATGAGTATTTGTTTAATTATTTTGTGGGTGCTGTTATCCAAGAGATTATAGAATGTAAGCTTCACAGACTGGTAATCTAAAATAAATTAATGCTTTAGCAATTTAACAGGCACTCAAGAATTTAAGATATCTTTTTTCCCTCTTTTATATTTAATCAGCCATTTTACAAATGTATTTGTGTATTTTCAATCTATATACATTTTAAAAGCACATTTGCATTATTATTTTATATGTCATGATATATAACCTTTCTATAAATCTTTCTGCTTATCTGGAGTTTTCATTATACCTGAAATGATTTTTACCTGCTTGAATACTTACATTTTTTTCTGTGCTTGTGGAAAAATTTCAGTTACTATTTATCCTAATTTGGCTAAATGTTATCATTAGTTTAAGAATTTTTTAGTGTACAGTCTTTTTGGTTGGGTTTTTATATGGGGAGATTAAATATGTATATAAGCCCAGACTTTTAAATTTTATATAAATTTATGTGAGATATGTCTTTTAGTATGTAAGCTATCCATGTATGGTTGCCCCTTTGAGATCAGTTAGCATTTCTCTCTGAATTACTTTCAGAATTTCTCTGTCTTTTTTTTTCAGCATTGTATATATGATATTCTTGAACTTTAAAACCATTCCTTCTTCCCTCCATCTTTTTTCCTTCCTTCTTTCCTTCCTTTTCTTTTCTTTTCTTTCTTTCTCCTGCTGCTATCTTTACTTTTCAAAATAAAAAAGTTCTGCCTAAAGTTTATATATCCTTATTATACTTCCAATTTGGAATTTTTATCAAATAACATAATGCTCACAATTCAATTGACATCTAAAACAAATTTCAATCTCTACGTTAATAGCGATTTCTATTGATAGTGTTTCCCTACATGCTGGCTTTTTTTTGCACTGACTTCATTGTTTTCATGTCTACCTCCTTGAAGTGTGTAAATGTGCAGGCAACCAGTGTAAAGGAATTGCAAACTTTTGGTGGATCTTTTAACCTGTGAGTGACAGGAGTTAGTGGACATAAACTTCGCTTCTCTTATACTGTAAAATACACTTTCTAACTATCTTTAAATGATTCTGTGTTTTATGATATAGCTGTAGTAGATACTTTCCCTTCATTTTCTCATTTCCTTATGCCCCTACTAAGGTTTTCTTGAGATGCATTTCAAATAAACATGCTTGAAATGTAATCCTACTTTCAGTCTAATTTGACAATTGATAATAAATTCATTCTCATCTCTTTTGCTTGTTCAGCTTTATCTCCAGATTTCTTGTCTTTCTACTTTAGAGCAGGCATAGTTACTTTATAAAAATCAGATCATGAAAATTTTCTGTTCAAAATTTTATGATAATTCTCTTACTCACATTAAGATATGAGTGACTCTGATTCTACATTGGTTTATATTTCCTGAAATAGTCTGGCCCTGACATCGCTATGACATTATCTTTTGTCACAGGCCCCTTCACTCACTCCATCCCAGCCTGTCGCCTCCCCACATTGTCTGCAACACTCAGTCATGACCTCTTTCCTCCCGTCATTTGTATTTGTTTCTTTCCACAAATGAAAAATCCTTTCAGAAAATGACTCCATAATTTGTATTTACTTATTCATTGTTCTTTGTAAATGCCTCTTAGAGAGTCATTTCCTGAAAATTTTATGGTACAAATCACATCCCTGTTTGATTCTCTGTCCCCATTCCCTTCTTACCTGTGTCATAAAATTAATTATAATCTAATATATTTTGTAACTATGTGTGTAGTTTGTATTTGTCTATACTTTTGCTCCTCCATTACAACATAGAGGTAAGGTAGCACCAATGTGTCTATTCTGGCACACTGGTAGTATGTCTACTACCAATGCCTGGTTCATGCTATTTGTAGAATAAATACCTGTTTAATGAGCATATATATGAATAAGTAGATGACTTACTGTAGTTAACATCAAACCCAGTGGCACAGAATTTACAGACTAACAATAGGAATGCAGGACCTAGCACCAAGCCAAGCAAATCCTCTCCAGCGTTAGACAGACTCAGAAACACATTCATTCACATACCATTGAAGAAGTTACTCAAAATAGTCTGCTATAAAATTATTTTATTTAGTTAACCATATATCTACTTTCTAGATAATTCATAATATCCTCCTGCACTTTTTAAGAATAACTATGCAAGAAGAAAAGATGTATCCAAACTTATGATCAAAATTATTATTTTACATTCTAATTTTATTAGCTCATATTTATCAGTTATTTACCAAAGCTGAACTAAAGGCTACGTGTCCAAGTATAGTTATTATACTGGTTAGAGCTGAATTAGAATTTATTTGGGCTATTTTTATGATCTTTATATTATGTAAACCTCTATATATGTTGTATTATACAGAAATGGTGTGTATGTGTATATGCTCATGTGTACACAGGTTTCTGTAATTCTTTTTACTATGAACAATGTTTTTAAATTTTTAGAAAAAACTTGGAGGCAGGTGCTAAAGTATGAGAGAAACACTGAATGCATTATCTGGAACTTATAGTTGTTCTGTAGGTATACAGTATGTCAAAAAGATTAAAATTGTAATAGCCACATTCAAACACATGTGAAACATGCTTTTTGGAGCAGAAACTGGTGAGATGTACAAGAATATAAGAGGCCGAGAGTGCAAGTGTGGGTTCTGGCTTTGTATGCAAGCACTGGAAGATGAGTCAATTCTGCTTTAGGTGTTTGAGACTAACTGTGTTCAATGAGAAACTGGGGCCTCAGCCAAGGTAAGTACAGGAGGAGGTGGTTGGTGATTATGGAGAATCTCACAGAGCTGTTTCCCTCTGGTGCACGATACGTGGCTGCATGAAGTGTGCTGCCTAGGGAAAGTAGAAATCAGACATCCAGCCATCCCATCAGGGATGGGGTATTGCACAGGCCAAGTGATTGGATTTCAAGTGCTAAGAGCCAACTCAAAGTTGCAATTGTGAACTGGGAGCCTTAGACTACCAGTGAATCCAAACCTCAAGGTATCAGAGAAGAGTTGGGGAAGGATGACAAGACAAAGGAGAATAAAAGCAACTGTTTTGAATGCACAAAGATAAAGCTGTGAGCTAGATTATATGAAGAAATACAAAAATCAGAAATTGGATTTACCCTGGGAAAATAAAAACTTTCTTCAGTACAGAGACAAAGGAAATATATCCTTCCACAGACATAGCCTTACTAAAAGTATTATTAAATCAAAGTACATTATATGAATGTGATAAAATGTCATAAGTTCATTAATTTCTAAAATTAATATTCCCTAATAAAAGGTTTTAAAATGCATTTTATGAAGCAAAATATGAAGCAAGTAGAAAGATGATGGGAAGATAAATTCCTTACTGCATGAAAAAACAATACATCGCTGACTTTGGGAACATACTAATGATATTTCTAGTAATTTTAAAAGTAAATAGTCACTGTGGATTCTATAAAGATGTAGGAGTTTTGGCCTGGGGCTTTCTATGGTTGAAATGTAACAAGACATATAAGTTAGGAAAGAGTGGAGTTTCAAAACATTTTAAACTTCTAAGAAGTATACCAAAATATAAATTTTTAAAATTTTGTATAGACACTATAGGAATAAAAAAATGTTTACAGCATCTAAATCAGCAGAGATTATGCTTCAGTAGAGAAAAGTAAAGAAAATAAAAGTGCTTTTGGCAACATAGTGAAAGCAAATAGAAGGGATGTGGGGAATTTATTTTCCTGCAGATAATAGAAAATAAGGGAAGAACACAGGACCATTCCTCTGTGCTCCCTCTACACAGTGAAACAAGTGAACAAAATCACTAAAACAGGTACCTTACACATCAGCTCAAAGTACCTCCCAACAAGCAGCTTACTACCTACAGAGGGAAAAATTTATTTACAGTAGAGAAAATTCTTAAGTGGTTGTAGTTAAAATCATAACTAATGTGATGCAGAAATATCAGTGCTACATGATCTAAAGCACTAAGGAGAACACAGAATTGATTCTGTGATAATCCTGCATAAGGTATATAACCTAAACCAAACCACAAAGATTGACAATGAAAACCTAATTTCAAGTACCTTCTATTAGATTATAGTATCCTGTTGACCATTCTGTAATTTGCCAGCAAATAAATATGGAAAAGAAAAAGAAAAGGATAACTTGCCTCTGCAAGAAGACAGAGAAAGACAGAGGCAAGTCAGAGACATAAAGAGAGTGAGAACATAAGAAGTAGGGGTAAGATATAAAAAACAAATTTTGGTACTATTCTTGTAACTTTGCTGTAAGTCTAAAGTTGCACAAAATAATTTTTTAATTTAAAAAATAAATACTAATAAAATTTAATTCAAGGCTTTATTTTTAATTCATTAATAATAATTGCATGTACTTGTGGGGAAAACTAAGATGATATATATTTTGTGATATGATTATGCATAGTATTACATATGTGCGTGAGTATGTTTGGGCTAGACACTCACTGAGGTTTTTTAATGCTCTGGTTTGTGAGAAAATTTTAAATGACATAACTGGAAAATATTTAAGCAGAGCAATTACTAGAAAAAAATGAAAAAAATCATGAAATAATAGGAATGAACATACCCTCGAAATGCAAAATCATAATCGACAGTACTCCGGTAACAGGTTTATAAAATATGAGCCTATTGATAGCATTTAACATGTGTATGCCATCCAGAATCATGGACACTGAAAACCAACCTGTTTCTGAAGGAAGGGAACATATAAAAATTATCCAAGTAATAAGTTGTGCAAAATACCAACAAATAAAAATATATAAATATAACATCAGTTACATTCTCTGACAAAAATGAAATTAGTTTAAAACTGAGGATCAAACGCAAATATATACCAGTATGTCTACATAATTACACACAAAATCATAAAGAAATGATATTATAATTTATTCAAGGTAGCCCTAAATTTGCTCAAAGAATTTATAAAATAGAGAATATTAAAGATCTCCTTCATTCCTAAATGTAAATAAAAATATTTTGAGTTAACTATGATTTCATCAATACAATAAATAAAATATATCAGTAATATTGAAATATTCACTCCTCATTCCTGGTTAGAAGGGCAGAGTATATAAATATCCTGGAACTCTTCATTCCTCTTCTCACAAGAGGAAATGGAGAGAAAACAGGAAATTGACTGCTCTTGTTGGAATCATCAGAGGACTGGAGCCCCAGGGCACATACCTGAACATTGAAGAGGTTATATACAGATAAGTATAGCTTCCTGGCTGGTAGAAGGTAGGAATGATGAAGGCTGGTTACCAAATTACTTTAGAATGATAACATTGAGAGGATGGAAACTTCTGGAGGAACAAAAATAAAGAAGAGTAAAATTATGTTGTCTATTGGAAAATGAATGGAAGTGGAGGTCATCATGTTGAGTGAGATAAGCCAAGTGCAGAATGATGGATGTTGCGTGTTTTCTCTTAATGTTGAACCTAGACTGGTGGTAATAATAATCATCATAACAGCAATGTAACATGATTGCAAAGGGGACACTGTTTGGGAGGACAACAGCAGGAGAGGAAGAAGGAGAGGATGATGGGGGATGAAAATGATAGGTGTAGATTATATACATTTATGGAAATAGCATAAAGAAATCTAAAAGCTATTTAAAGGGAGAAGAAAGAAGGTTAAGAGGGAATAATATATATGGGGTAAATTATGTGAATGTATTTAAACTCACAATGAAGCCCCTATGTGTAATTAATTTATTAATTAATTAATAAAATTAATGTAATAAAAACATTAAAACTTTGCTCAGCTTTCATTCTGGTCTCACTAATAAAGGCTTGACCTAAGGAATATTGTTTTACTATCCCTAATCGGCATAAGTTTCATTAGAGGTTAATAAATTTGGGGGAATGGGAACTTCAAGTCTAGCCCCTACTAGCCTTTCTGTCTCGCCTCAGAGGTAAGCAAACAAAAATGCTTAGAAAAATCCATGAAGGTCTCAGTGCAGGAGGATAGACCTCAAAGCAGCAGAACTAAGATAGTATAATTCCATTTTCTGCATCTTACTATGCAATTTAAGGGAAATCCTGTAAATTGACAGGGGATTGCAGCATAAAAAATCTGCAAAACTCTTAGTCTGTTTAAAAAAGATTCTGCAGGGAAACACGAAGCCATCAAGAGAGATAAAGAAAAACAGAGGCAATCCAAGCTTCTGACACTTCACCTATAGCACATAGTGACTCCTAACATTCAACAAAAGTCACAACACTTCATAAAGGGTCCCTCTCTCAAAAAATTCCAGAAGAGAAAGGGTGAGCAGCAGAGCCACAGGGGTGCTTTTGGAATTATCTGACCAGGAGTTTGGAATATCCATTATTAATGTGCAGTGGCTCTATGGCTTAAGAGTAAACGGGTAACTTAAGTGGAAAGACAGATTCTAAGAAGGAATCCATAAGAAAGAATCAAAAGGAAATGCTATGAATCAAAACCAGTAAAAGAATATTTTTCTTTCTTTTTGTTAAAATTAAGTTTTGAAGGTCATTTTGACTTTTTCTTTGTGAAAATAATCATCTTCTTAAGGAAATATACAAAACATGTCTAGATTCCTGAATCTGTGCTCCCATTTCCTGCAAGGGAAGCAGGGAATGTTTCTTTTTCAGTAGGTTTTAAATAGGATGATTTATAAATGATATTTATTGGAAGAAATATTTTATTCCTTTATCCTCCTCAAGGAAATCTATGAATTCTCTGAATAGGGTTTGGAATGTTTTAAAACCTAACAATAAACGACTAATGAAATGATTTTAATGTAATATGTTTTCAAGAATAATTTAAAGTATTTGTCATTCTGTATCATGTTATCTACTGTAAACTGCATTATGGGTAAGCATAATTCAATGTAATTTCCAAATCACAGAATGAAAGTCAGACATTCAAACATCCTGCATGCCACCCATAGACAAATTTTGGGTTGTTCACTAATGTAAAGAAAACAATTGGAAAGAATAGAAAATAAGAGGAAAACACATATTGTTGGAAGTGAATGTCAACATCGTTTAAAAGGGAATCTTCAGGCTTTCTCTACAATCAAAGGTAATATTTCTACATTTACCCTCCCTGTCATTTTATTGTCTTGTAATCTTTGGTTCCAAATTTTGAACAAATTATTTTAAAAATGGTATTCCTTTAGATTTGATGCTATTCATGAAAATAAAAACGCATCCGCCTTCATAGCAGCTCTTAGGGCTGGCCTAGACTAAGTTGAAACTACTTTGGGGCCACGTGGTAAATGTCTTCATGGTATGGAAAAGACAATTCATTTGTTAAACAATACTTATCCAGATTCGTTATTCAGTAGGCGTCACGTACTAGGAAAACACAGTGAGAAAGGCAGCCCTCAGAGAGCTGGTGTAATTAAATTCTAATAAAAATAAAGGCAAAAAGAACCCTAGTGGGTGATGATGAGAATCATAAAGGAAAGCTAAGTCTGGAGAGTTACAGAGAGCAGCTGGGTTGTGGGAGGTTGTCTGTGACAAGCTGGTGATGGGGAGATTCTCTGACAAACGAAATACTGGTTGTCTGCAGAATGTGAGGAAGAGGAGAACATTGTGACAAAAGTTAGGAGAGCAGCCTTAGAAGAGGCAGCAACATGAAACATAAAAGCGCTTGATGTCCCCACTCCAGAGGAGCTAATACAGAAACCTTAAAGTGACAGAAGTTATCATGAGAAGGGGATCAGTAACCAGGGTAAAGATCAGTTAGAGTTGAATCAACATGGGTCATAACACGTGTACACGAAAGCAATGCTAGGAATATTTCTGGATAGCTATCCTCAACTCAACTGGCAAAAACACTTTGTCTTCCTTATTATGCTTGTATCTTTTCTTCAACAAAACTAGTGATAAAGGCAGAACAGGACCTGCCTGGAACTGAGGGGGGAAGGGGGAAGTGGGAGGAGGGGGGCGGAGGGGAGAAATGACCCAAATAATGTATATACAAGTGAATAAAAAAAAAATTAAAAAAAAAAAGAGGCAGCAAAATGAAAAGAGCATGTTGAAGACATTGTACAGTTGCAGAATGGAAAAGAAGCAAAAGAAAAATATTTTTAAAAACAATATGGAAAGCATAGAGGAGGAAGTTTGGGAGCCCTCTGTAAAAGGGAAGAATCCACAATGAAATCTGTAGTAGCCTCTCATTACAGAAATCAATGAAGAACCACTAATTGGTAATCTAGATGGTAGGGACATTGACCGACATGAGGGAATGTTTATTTTTAGTCCACTGTGTTTAACTCGTGTAATTGTGGTGTGATTTGCCAGTTAAAGATTCTGAGTGGAGAGTCTTCTGCAGAAATCTATATGCATAGATATAGATAGATATATGGTAGTTGAAACCAACAGAGAAAATTAAATGAATAGGGAATGTGCATCACGTTCAACCAAGAGTTAGTCTAATATTGGGTCTTTGGGGTCCTATGACTCTGAGGAAGTCAGAGACTAGGCACTTTAAAAGGAAGATACAGCAGAAATAGTCAAAAATGTATTTGAGAAATGTAGGAAAGAATAGAAAGCAGTAGCTTATTTTCAGAAAGCATTGATTTTGATTTAAAAAAGATGTATCTGAGATGCCTTACTGTTGTCTAGAGGCTGGCTACCATTCCAAGGTCTGGGTTCACCAGTTTGTGAAGACAGAAGCCAGATAGGCTATGATTCCAGCAGATGTATGCATGGGATGCATTATGATGCCTGTGTGTATGTGGTGTGTGTGCATGTCCATCTGTGTTGTTCACACAGAAAGTATATCAATAGTCTGTGAGTGTGAATGCAGGATGATTTAAAAAATAATTCGATTATTTACAGTTTAAATTTGTCTTCTCCATATATATATATATATATATATATATATATATACATATATATATAATAACCTGTCATAGCACAAGACTAAGCAAGTAAAATTAGTCTCTTTGTTAATATTAAATATTTATTAAGTTACTTTTTAAATTATATAACTGATGATAAGGTATATAAAGGAAATAAATTTAATGTGTTTAATGCTTTAATTTTATTTTAGAGCACATTTATGTAGTTATGTTACATTTCCTGAAGTATCTTGTATTCACTATTAAAGAACTAATGTTTTTTCTTCAACATTAAAGGATGTTAGCTATGTTTTTAAGGGAGTCAGCTTACTATTTGTTTTGAAGTTCATTCTATTTAGATATGCTTTTGCAATGACTGTGGTTGCTCCAATATTTTAGCCTTATGGAGAAAAAATGCAAAGAAACCAGAGTTTAATTTTTCTTCACCTTAAAATTACACTGTCAGCCTTCTGATATCAACCCTGGAAGGAATTTCTGATGGCATTTTTTTCAGTTTGTATTTTCTGAGGAAAATAAAAATGTGCCAGTTTTAGCCCATTGTTCACATGTCTCCACATCTATTTGCCAAGATGATATTCAAAATAAAGTAGAATTGACTTTTTCTATCTTTTCTTGTATTACTCCTTGACTCCAAAAGAAACAACACCAAAAATGCTATGCCTGCAGAATATTAAAGGTGTCAAATCATCATCTTTGCATTGTCTTATTTTTCCCAAGCTGAAATCCAAATGGAAAGTGAAGATAAAAAGGGCATTATATTACCATGTAATTTAACATGACAAAGTAAAAATATCTGCAACTGGTAAGGGAAACATTGATTGACCTTTAAATATAGCTCTCAGGTTGTGTTTCTCTGCGTAAGACTCATGCTGACAGGATGCATACTGAAGCAGTTGAACGTGTTAAGATGCTGCAGTGCAGAGAGTGAATGGCATTTGAAGAAGAAATATAGTATTCAAATTGGTGAAAGTTTTGCTTCATGCGTTACAGTTCCATCATCTCTACCTTTATTGCTGAGTAAATACATACTTCATATTCAGTCTGTAGAGGCGAAGAGAAAACTTTACAGACACTACTCCAAAGTCAGAAGACTTTGTTGAGAGATTTCTTTAAACTTTGGTTAACTTACTGTCTTCTTTGCATTAATCACAATGCTGTAGAATGATTACACTTTTCATTGAAACAAGGGAACTGCATCTTTTGGAATGCAGTGTAGCAGTATTTCCTGTTGAAGTGGACTATTTATGGCTATCAGGTACAAATTGTGACTTTTTCTTCAGCAAAATACAAAGATACTAATTCAGAAGACAATTCCCATTTTAAGGTTATGCTGATAAGCCTGTGAAAACTATGTTAAAATGGTAAAAGATTGGACTATTTTCTCAATGGTTTATTAAAATGTAGTTTCAGATTGAGTTTTAAGATGGAGTAAAATCTGCGGATTGTGCTTTGACAATCGGGGAAGAGCCATAGATTCCAGGTCTATTTCATAAAGAACTTCAAAACCAATTGACTCCAAAGTTCCCTAGGCAGAAATATTCTTCTCAAGCATCCCAGGCATATTATGTCATGAAAGTGTAAAAAATATGAAGTTAGAATTGTCATTTGTTTGATTAAAGAAGAAATTTGAAGTCTCTGAAATATCTGTAATCCTTGCAATATGGCACCACTACTCGCCTTTTGTGAGTCTCACATCTCTTATTTCTGTCTCTGCTGTGTTTATTTTGAGCTTGACTTCTGTCTTTTATGGTGCACCCTCATTCTGTGTCTGCATACCTTTCTTCTGTTATCTCATGTCATGAAGACAGGAAATGATATTTCAGTGAAGTGCACTGTGAGCATGGATAATTTCTTTGGAAAGTTCTGATGTCAAAACACTACTTTAAGAATCATATTAAATGATTTAACCAAACAAAGTGTGAGCCAATACAAAACACCATTTAAGATAAAACCCCTGTGACTGTCATTTATGTGGCAAATGCAGATCATGTAAATGTAAGTAATATTCACTAAACTTTAACAATTTCTTAAATTTCAATTTTGATAATAAGGTAATTTTAGTAAAAAGAGCAGGATGTTTCAAGGATGAATTGCACAATTTAAAGAATAAAGTTGACTTTTCCTAAACTTCTAACTGCTTCTTTATCTCCCTTACTCCTTCCTTCCCTCCCTCTCACCTTCCTTCCTCTCTCCATTAATCCTCCTACTTTCCAGTGTCTCTGTTTCAGTCTGTCTTTCTTTCACCTTCTTTCTGTTTTCATCAGGTATTATGGAATACCTATTTTATGGTAGATTCTGGTTTAGTCACAGAAGTCTATAATAATAATAGTGTAACAAAAATCTTTACGCTTATGAAACTTATATTCTGTCCAAGATGGCAGAAAAATTCATTTAAAAGGTATCGTGTCTTAGAGAGGATGATAGGAAACAAAGAAATGTAGGCTCGGGTGATTGTTAGTGCTGGAGACAGGCACGGGTTCCTGCTTGTTGTTCCTGCACTGATCCTGGGTCAGCAGGATCAGTGTCATTGAAAAAATGTGATTGTGTAAATATGAAAATAAGATTCATGGATCATCCAGGCAAATTCTGGGGTAGATAGTGTGTGATAATAATGTTGCTATGTGCTTTGAATGTGCAGAAAAAGAGCCACAATCCATTTTGGGGTGTGTCTTCTTCCATTTTCCTTGTGATTTATTTAACTTCTGTTAACATATATTGATTATACATGTGAATGGTGTTCAGCAAGAAATTTCAACACATGCCCAAAGCATGGTGTGATCAAACATAGCTTCCCTTTTTTAACGGGACAAAACAGGAACTTCTGAATTAGAAAAACTTGGATGTGAAATTTTTCTTCACTTATTATATGGCAGACAATTATTGTGTCTTTCTGAAATTCAGTTTTTGTAGTCTGTGTCACCAAAACACCCAACTTCTTGGACTTTCATGACAACTGAGTGATAATAGAGCAATTTAAAATACCTAGTGTGTAGTGGTGGTAGAACTACATTGCAGTGGAAAAGGTACCATGCTAAGTTAAGCATACATGATTCTAAGACATACACAATAAAAGTTGGAAAGATAGAATTTCTTCTTTTCTACTTTTATACACAATATTTATTCTTCAGAAATTTATACATATTATCACTTCCTCACATAACTTTGATTCATTCTTCCTGATATTCCCAAGATATGCATACAAGAGTTACCTCTAAATGGATCATGCACCTAAAAATCTAATCAAAATAAAAACATCTTAGGAGAAAATTCTATGGGTTTTGAGCAAGCAAATATTTATTACATGGAAGATAAAAGTCACAAACAAATAAAATTTGGGGACATGAATCAATATTGTATCTTTTTTACTTAAATGTACCATGAGGAAAACCAAAGCACAACTGGCTAATTATTTTAGTTTTCACAGATCTAACAAGGACTTCTTGCATGCAGAATACATAAAGAACATTTAGTGTCATTAAAAATAAGATAGGAATGCAAAAGCAGATAAAATATTTAATTAGACATGTCACTAATTAATGGTCGGTAAACATTTGAAAAGTCATTCAAACTCATAAGCCACATTAGAGATGCAAATTAAAATTTACATGGGCCACCAATACATTCTTCTTATAATGACTAAAGTTAGAGATTGATATATCAGTAAAAATGCTGGTAAAAATGTAGAGGGCTCATTATGCATGTGGTGGGAATTAAAAAGATCTCACCTCCATGGAAAATAATTTGAATATTTTAAATGAGTATTTTAGGTGAATTTAAACATACATCTTCTTTTTACATGACTTACCTTTTTCACCCTTAGTTATTTGCTCAAGAAAAATAAAAATTTGTATTAATGAAATTTTTACATGAATGTTCATAGCAGGTTTATTCATAAATTTCAGAATTGTAAACAACTCACATTTCCATTTGAACATTTGCTGAATAGCAGACCACTCATCCATGTAAAGGAATTAATCACTGATAACATTCATTGCATGACTAATCTCAAAACATTTTGTTGAGCAACAGAAGGCAAAAAGTGTGTACGCTGTGTGAGTCTATGGGGTTCCACCTCTGCCACATGAACAGATTGGTTCCAAGGAGAAGCTGCAACTTCATCCCAGATCTCAGGAAGAGAAGTGCCATGGACTAGAGCCTTGCAAAGCTAGGTAAACTGTGTATGTGGCACAGCTGCCACTATAGACCATCTGTGACAAATAAATCTTTTGCACAGACCACTCACATTCTCAGATTCATTTTACCATAGCAAGCCTGACAAGCACAGGAAAACACAGAAGATCCTGAAGAAAATGGATAGATTTTCAAGAGTGATTTTTTTTTGAGATTGTGAGAAATTATATGATCTAATACAGAAAAGCTTGCCTCTATATAGGGTACAATCTAAGAAGAAAGCAACATAAGCAAAAGTAGTAAACAGCATTATAGAATTATAATATTGGCAGGTAGTAAGATAACCTGATATGTACGTTTAAACCACCCCCCCAAAAAAGGGGGAGGCTAAGCCAGGGTCCAATGGGTCATGCCTGTAATCCTAATCACTTGGGAGGCTGAGATCAGGAGGATCATGGTTCAAGGTTATCCCTGGCAAATAGTTAGCAGGATCACATCTCCAAAATAACCAGAGCAAAATGGGCAGGAGGAGTGAGTGCCCGCTTTTCAAGTGCAGAGTCCTGAGTTCAAACCCCAGTCCCACCAAGAAAAAAAAAAGTACTGAAAAGTTCAATTTGAAATGATTTCTAAATATTTCAATATTTAAAACATCCCATCCTTTACAGTGGAGAAACCACAATGACATATTCCAGTTATTTGAATTTCATTTATTTCCCCTTAATTGTCACCATTAACATATTCTCTGACCATTTAAGAAAAAAGAAAAACATTTACTTATCGATTGATAGAGTATTGGGACCAAGCCCTAGGCCTTTCACAAGGCTAGGTAGGAGCACAATCATTGAGGTATTTCCTGAGTCAATTTCTTAATATAAAACATAGGTTTTTACCTTCTATGATCATAGATATGCCATTTTAATTATATCCTGGGTGGTCATCACAGCCCTAAAATATATTTAACAGTAGTATCTCAGAATCGTATTACTTATGATAAGTATTTGAAGATGGTCTAGAGATCATTGTAAGTAGCTTTAGCGACCTTAGCAATTATACCCTCTCTTTTACACTATGAAAACCCAATAAATGTCCATGTTATACCCCCATTCCTAAATAATTTTCAAATTTTCTCTTTTTTTCAGACCTGACTCTCACAAATACATTCAGTTCTAATTAATAGTATATATCCCTATGTCTTTCCTTCTCTTTGTTTCATTTTCCTACAATCTATCTTCTCACTACTACCAAAATAATGCTTCTAAAATAAGAATCAGATCATGATTTTAAAAATAATCAAGAAAGTTCTATATATTCCAACTAGCCAGTATAGTATTTAAGTAATTCATGATCTGGTTCCTGTCTAAATTTACAGATACATTTTTAATTATACTTTGGTACATGTTCTATGCTTTGGCTATCTATCTATCTATCTATCTATCTATCTATCAATCAATCTATCACCTTTATTTGGGCCATCTCTTCTCTAAGCATTTTACATATATTCATATATTAGTACATTTAGGAATCTCAACAAGTTTATAGCATCAAAAGATTACCTTTAATGTTCCTTTTCCAGTTTTGAAGATGAGATAACTAATCCCAGAATAGTTAAGTAAATTGATCAAGATCATAAAGGTAAAAATATGAGCAAACAGATTTCAGCTGAGAACTCTGGCCAGAGCACTGCCACCATGTTCTAACAAGACTTGGGGGTTCTTAGAAAAACTATGTCTCATAAGTTTTCCAAACTTTTGAATATGCTATTTCTTCTGCCTGGTGTGCCCTCCTTCCCTAGACATAAATTTAGTTTATTTCAAGTTCTGTTACAATAATATTCATGCTAACATTTTTTTAATTCTTTAAAATAATTATAAAATTAATTCATGTTCTAATCCTTTCAGTAGAGAATAAATTTCTTGGTTACTGGTACACTTTACTAAATATTTATTCTCACTGAATATCACATTGAATGTGTTTTGTACATGATAGCTGAATAAATAAATCAGACTTACGCAATAGTACTAAAATTCCCAAGCCCAAATACATGACATAGGCTTATAAGAGTTTGTGAAGACTCCAAATAAGGTTACTTTCTTTGTTCAGAAAGATGATCTTTGTCACAGAGAGGATGATCCTGAAGCCTGTGTCACATCAGGAATCCCCTTTATCCAATAAAAAAAGATAACTGTGATGTTGGGGGCTACATGGAGATGTTGAACTCTGCCTCTTTTTCATTTTCTATTCTTGCTCTTTCAGTTAAGGTAAACTTTTCTGACCACTTTCCATCTCTATAGCATCACGTTTTCATTTTCTTTCATCTTTATGCTCTTGACTTATGTACCAATATTTGGTTATCTTTAATTATCTGTTAGAATTTGAGGCTAAATTTGATGAATTTTTCTAGACCATCTTGATAGTATTAAGTTTGAATGTACAAATTTAAGTTTCTGTTCTGCAATTTAAAGGCCTTTGCAGATATAGCAGAGTATATATAATATATGAGAACTTTCATGAGAATATGCACTGCAAGACTATTTACATTGTTTTCTTCAGCTTGTTCCCCTTCATTTCTCAAAACCTTGACTAGAACTTGGTCAAAATGAAAATATCCATTTGGGTGTGGCTGTGGTTTTAATATAATTAGTTGTCAAATAATCTTGTACGGTAGCACTCTCTTGTATTGAGGGCTAAGTTCCAAAATCCCCGAGGATGCCTCAAACTTTGTATAGTACCAAATCTCTGACATACACATGTATGTATGTATGTATACATACATACATATAATAAACTTTAGCCAGGGCCAGTGACTCACGTCTATAATCCTAGCCTCTCAGGAGGCAGAGATCAGGAGGATCTCAGTTCAAAGCCAGCCCCAGGCAAATAGTTCTTGAGATCCTATCTTGAAAATCTCTATCACAAAAAACTGGGCTGGTGGAGTGGCTCAAGGTGAAGGCTCTGAGTTCAAGTCCTAGTAGGGCAAAAATAAATACATTAATTAAATAAAGTTTAATTTATAAATTAGGCACAGTGATAGATTAACAGTAATAACTATAATCAGTGGAACAATTATAACAATTGTTATAAGAGCACACTGCCCTAAAACTAGCAATACCACTACTCTTGAGCTTTAGGACCAATACTAAGTAAGGAAGTAGTCATTTGAACAAAGCACTGTGGGATGGTGAGAGTTGATCTGCTGAATAAAATTGTTGCTAACTGACTAATGGATGGTGACAGTACACAGCATGCAAATGCTGGACAGAAGAAGAGTTACTTTGTAAGGGCAGAACTTTCCTTACAAATACTGTCCAATAAAATACAAATGCATCTCATTAATTCCAATCAAATTTTATTATTCAGGCATTAATTTATCTACAGACAGTTCTTTTTAGTGGTACTGGCATTTTAAACTCAGGGACTTGGACTTGCTAGGCAAGTGCTCTACCTCCGAGGGATGTCTCAAGCCATTTTTGTTTAGCTACATTTTTTTCCAGGCAGAAAAATATGCCAGATTCACCCCACTATGCCAAGCATATTGATTAAGATAGGGTCCTGTTAACTCTTTGCCTGAGTTGGCTTCAAACCTCAGTCCTCCTGATCTCCATGTCCTGAGTAGCTAGAATTATAAGCAGGATGTGCCAGATGACAGTCAATTATTAAGATCCAATTATTCTTTGTGGGGGTTATTGCAGTATTGGGGTTGTTCTCAGGGCCTTATGCTTGCTAGACAGGTGCTCTACCACTTGAGTGACTCCATCAGTAAGATCCCATTATTCTTATGAAGTGGAAGTTGGAGGATTATGGTCCAAGGCTTGCAAAGTTAATGCAAGATACTATCTGAAGACAAATAGAAGAGATGAACCAGTTCTGGTTATAATACATATACAACTGGAAATGTCACAAGGAAAGTCTCTGTGTAGCTATCTTAAGCAAACAAGAATGTCATTTTTTTTTGTTGTTTATAAATTCAGAGAACAGGAGGGAAGAACAGGGCCTTCCTGTAGGAGTTGGTACCATGAGAGAAGAGAGGAGGTCAGGAAAGGTTGTGGGAGGGTGAATGTAGTACAAATACTGTATACACATGTGCATAAATGAAAGAGTGATAACTGTTGTAACTATTCCAGGCATGGGGGGCAATAAAGGAGAATGATGGAGGGGGTAAATTCAAGTATGACATATTTGATGTACTGTAAGAATATTTGTGAATTTCACAATGTACCCTTATCCAGCACAAAAACAAACAAACAAAAAAAGATACTATCTTAAAAGCAAAATAAAGGCAAAAGGAATGGAGAATGGTTAAAGTGGTAGAGGACTTGGTTAATAAGTACAAGGCAGTAAGATCAATCCTCGGTACAACAAATTAAATAAATAATAAATATCAAATTATTCACTATACCTTGGCTAAATAGATTAGTTCTGCATTACACATTTATAAAAATAATATTGCAACAAATTAAATGAGTAAACTAATTTCATTATTATGAACTCTGTTATTAATTACATGGAATAAAAATAGGGTATCCACACCATATCATCCCCCTGGATGAATCTTTTTCACCCTTTGGTAGCTCAGGGGATTGAACCCAGGGCCTTATGCTTTCTAGTTAGGCAAGCTCTCATCAGTGAGCCACATCTCCAGCTCCATATCACCTACCACTCTTAATGGTGAATGCCAAGTGATGGAGAATCTATCTTATTTACCTTTAGTTCATTTTTTTCATTTTCTAAATTTATTACTGTTGTAATTAAAGACCCTCCAGTGTTGAAAATAGACACACAAGAGACAGAGAAAATTTTGACAAGGCAATTTCTCTTGATCAAAAGGTTTCAAAAGCATATTCACTCAACCTGAGTGTACACGAAAGCACAAAATGGCCAACAGTGGCTTCTCCTTACATCCCTGCCCCTTACCTGGGATTTATCCAGGCAAATCTTTCTTGATTGGCTAATACCTTTATTTCTTTAGCACCAAATTCTTTAGCTTCCACAAGAAACTATAATTAACTAGTGACTTTTGATTAGTTTTAGTTTAGTGAATCATAATTTCATTAAAGTTTTGTGAAAAAAACCTAACTATTGAGAAATAAAAAAGATTTATTATCATCTTAGAAAGGCTACTTAATGATTTAAGGCTCATGTTTTTCCTCAATGAGGAAATGAAAAATGTTCACTGTGATTACACTAAATAATAAATATTAGTAGCTTCTAATTTTAGATGAGATGTAAAAATCTAAGATTGTATTATAGCACCATAATTTTTTCATAAAAATATTTAATCCACAGTCATAGACAAGTAAAATGTGTCATAATTTTCCTATAAGAAGGGTACAACAAAAATTCTTATAATTTACATTTATATATGAATCAGAAAATTAGAAACATATCTCTGTGTCTTTCAGATCTGTGGACTTTGTATTTTCATTTTGTAAAATATAGTCAAAGATAAGGTACTCTAATTTCATTGTCAGCATCATTGTAGCAAATGCATTTTTTTAAATGAAACCAATGATGTTTAAATATTGACTGATACTAAAAATAATACAAATCATAATTAGAATTTTGAATTTATATATATAATCTGTGTAAATTACCATGAGTTCTTTAAAATTCACATAATTTTTCTGAGAAAATTGACTCTTAAGTTTTACTCACTAATATTTAATAAAAAAAAATAATTTATTGGATCTCATATTTTTCCTCATATGCAGATTATGGACCTAAAACAAACTGTAATATTATTAGGCATGAGTCACACACTAAGGGGAGAATATTCATGGGAGGAATAGGGAAAGGGAAGCAAACTTAAAATTTGATTCATGTGCTCATTGGATAGAAGCAAATATAGTAATCTTTAACTGGCAGAGGCCACTATGGTAAGGGAACTAGGAAGTAGTGAAGAGGTCAGGTAGAGATGAACCAATTTGGGTTGTAATACACATGTACATGGAAGCAACACTAGGAATCCCTCTGTAGATTTTTCTTTATCTCAAGCTAACAAAAATGCTATGTCTTTCTTACTATGTCTTATGTTTTCGCTTCAACAAAATCAGAGAACAAAAAGGAGGAACAGGTTTTGCCTGGAAGCACGGGGATGTGGGGAGAAAGGGGTGGCCCAAACAATGTACACACATTTGAGTAAATGTAAAAACAATAAAATAAAAATGAATAAATAAAATGCAAGGAACCCCAAAAAATTTGAGATACCTTAATCACATTTTCAAGTATTTCTATTATATAACATCTAAATTATCTCTTTGAAATAATAAATTTGATACTTAAAATACCATACAGTAAAACTGAAAACAATGAGCTTAAAATTTTTGAATCTCTTTTGATTGATAAACAGCTAACTTAAATATTTGCAACAGAGATATTTCCAACTATAGAAAAATTTTTTTAAATTTTTTACATTTTATTTGATTTTGCATGCATTATTTAGACTATCTTAATTATTCTAAAATAGGATGAGGATACAAGTTATCTTAGATTTGTAACTGAGCCTTGTGGCTGTTATTAGCTTCTTGTAATCTGTTGCATATAATCAAAATTTGATTGAGTTCCCTTGTTGATGGCACAATCGCTTACTATAGCATCGGTAAACATTTGCTAAACATTTGTGAAGTATCTTTTTTTTATTGTTTTATTATTCATATGTGCATACAAGGCTTGGGTATACAAATATTTTTGATTGAGTTATAATGTTGCCATTTTGTGAATCGGTGGCAAAATGGCAGCCCCACCCCTTAACAGAAATTCCAGTGCTCTAAGACAGCCCCACCCCTACCAGAGACTTCCGCGCATGCGCTAACTTCCTTAACCTCCCCTTTCTATAAAAGCCAGGCTTGGCCCAGAGTCTGTTCTGCACCATCTTTCCCCAGCCAGCCTGGCAGTTTGGGCCTGCCATTAAACTTTGCTCTTGGATGTGAGTGGCGTTTTTCCTAACATTTTTAAAGTCCTGATTTTTCGTATTTATGTTGTAACTACATGAAATAAATTACTGACATTTCTACATGTTTGTTTCATAAAAGGTGATCAAGAATCCTACAAGAGGTTTTACCTTGAGTGACTATTACTATAGTAAATCTGAATCCTGCTGAAATACAACATACTCTCCCTTAGAAACCATTCGTTTAGTATCATGTTTCCTTTCCAAATACTTTCCTCACTTTCAATATCATGGACTATTTAGTTAGATATTATTTCTACCTTCAGTAGTTGAGGGACTTGGGAGATGAGGTAGATTCTTATGTCTGGAAGGGTGGGTAAAGGAATTTGCTAATATGTGGGTGTGGAGCTTATGTAAAAGAGGAGGAGAAATTGCAGCTTAGATTTCACCTATTGCCCCTCAGGAGCTCTCTAGGGACTCTGGCATTGCCTTACATTATCTGACCTCCCAAGCACTTTCAAAATTTGTTGGAATCCTTCCCAACCCATAACTCATGCATCTGCATGTCTGCAAAACCAGCATCACATGGATTATTGGAAGGTGTGCCACCAGGTCAAGCAGTAGCTGAGCAACCTTGGACCACAGCTACAGTAGTGTCTGAGTGCTTGGGTGACTGAACTCTGAGAAATACTTCCTTAGGCTGGCCTTCAGGAGCAGGGTTCCCTATAGGTGTTCTCTTCTCAGTAGAAGTATTTCAAATGAGTTTATTTCACACTCTTGAGCATGCTATGGATGTGTTCTAGCCAATTTCTGAGATGTCCTCAAGGCATTTTTCCTATTATGTCAAGTTACTTGGCTTTTTTTTAATGGAATTGATCTCTATAAGCCATACCTTCTTTACCTCAGCTCTACACTGTTTTCTCTAACCAAGTCTTTTGGCTATTTTTGCTCCTGATTCTCACTATAAACCTAGCTAAAACAGCCAGCAATAACCATGTCACAGCCTGAATACTGGACTGGCTTGAAATTTACTGTGCCAGATTAATTAGTCCATCACCTTTAAAGTTAGCCTCATCTATATTATCAGAACATAGGCAAAATGTAGACAAGTTCTTTGCCACACCATAACATGCATGACCTCTAGTCAAGTACTCTAGAGTTTCTTGTTCACTTAATTGTGTTTATATGTTGTATTATAATTATTGGTTTGCATATATTAAGCAATTCTTACATGAAACCTACATGGTCATGGTGTATGATCTTTTTAATTTGTTTTTGGATTTGTTTCCAAGTAGTTTATTGAGAAATTTTGCATCTAGGTTCAAGAGGGAAATTGGTATATAACCTGCTTTTATTGTGTCTTTACTTGATTTTAGTATTAGGGTAATACTGGCTTTGTAGAATGAGTTTGATTGTATTCCTTCACTTCATATTTTTAAAAATAGTTGGAGGTAAATTGGTGTTAATTCTGATTTTGAAGTCTGGCAGAATTCAAGAGTGAATCCATCTGGTCCTAGAATTTTATTTATTTGAAGATTCTTTATTACTGTTTCAATATCAAGCCTTATGATTATCTCCATACACACAGAAAAAATCTTTGATGAAGTTCAACATCCTTTCTGGATAAAAGTTCTGATTAAACTAGAAATAGAAGCAACATACCTAAACATAATAAAGGTTATGCATGACAAGCCTATAGCCAATATCATTCAAAATGGGCAAAATATAAAACATTTCTTGCAAAGTCAGAAATGAGACAAAGGTGTGCATTGTTCCCACTCTCATTCAATATAGCACTAGCATTCCTAGTCAGAGCAATAAGGCAAGAGAAAAAAATTAAAGGGATCCAAACATGGAATGAAGTAGTCAAATTATCCCTACTTACAGATGATGTGATCCTATGCCTAAACGATCCTAAAAACTCCACCAAAAATTCTTAGATTTCATAAACACTTTCAACAAAGTAACAAGACACAGAATCAATATACAAAAAAAGATTGTCTTTTCTGAATACCACCAATGTATAGGCAGAGAAAGAAATCAGGAAAATAATTATATTCACAATATTCCTTAATATAAACTTAATCAAGGGGTAAAAATCTCTACAGAAAAAACTATAAGACATTAAAGAAAATCACAGAAGACATCACAACATGGAAAGACCTCCCGGGTTCATGAATCCATAGAAAGAACATTGGCAAAATGGCTGTATTGCCAAAATTAATCTATATATTCAGTGCAATACTAATCAAAATTGCAATGACATTCTTCACAGAGGTAAAAAAAAATAATCCTAAAGTTCATTTGGAAGCACAAAAGACCTCACATTGACAAATCAATCTTGAGCAAAAAGAACAACACTAGGAGTATCACAATACCTGACTTCAAATTATGCTACAGAATTATAGTAATAAAAATATCATGGGACTGGAACAAAAAAGACAAGTAGACCAATAGAGCAGAAGAGAAATCCCAGAAATAATCCCACACAGTTATAGAAAACTGATTTTTGACAAAGTGTCAAAAACATACTTGGGAGGGATGATAGCTTCTTTAAGAATGGTGCTGCAAATACTTACCTGGCAGGGGAGATACCATGATCACGAAGGTGGTTTTCTCAGGGTGGGGCTTATCCATTGCACTCTGGATGTGCTGACCCCTGCGATTTCCCCAAATGTGGGAAACTCGAATACATAATTTGTGGTAGTGGGGAACTGCATTCACACTCTCCCCTGAAAAATAAAAAAAGAATGGTGCCACAAAAACTGTATATCCATACGTAGAAGAGTGAAACTATATCTCTGACTTTTAGTCTGCACTAAAATCAACTCAAAATGTGTCAAATACTTTAGTGTAAGACATGAATTTTTAAACTACTGCAGGAAAACATAGGGACAATAGCGGAAAACACAGGCACAGGTAATAACTTTCTGAATATCCAAAAGTTCAACAAATAAGAGAAAGGATTTTCAAATAGCATTGAATCAAACTAAAGGCCTTCTACACAGCAAAAGAAACAGTCAATAGAATGGGAGAAAATCTTTGTCAGTTATACATCTGGCAAGAGATTAATATTTAGGATATATAGGAATTCAAAAGCATAGCTCTAAAAGAACTATCAACCTGATTAATAAACGTGTAAATGAATTGAACTGACAATTCTCAGAAAAATTACAGATACAAATACATAAACAATTACATGAAGACGTATCCTACATCATGCAACATTGAGATTTAATCTTAATCCAGACAGAATAGCTATCATCAAGAACTCAAACAACAATAAATACCAGTGAGGATGAGGGGAAAAAGTACCCTTATCCACTGTAGGTGGAAATGTCAATTACTGCAGCCACTATAGAAAGCAGTATTGAGGTTCTTCTAAAAGCTAAAACTAGAATAATCATATGGCCTGGTGATAGGGCTCTAGGTCATATATCCGAAGGAATGCAAGTCAAGGTACAATAGAAACACTTGCACACCCATGATTATTGCAGCACTAGTCACAATACCTACACTTCAGGATAAGTCTAAATGTCCTTCGACTAATGAATGGAAATGGATGAATAAAATGGTATACAGATGTAATAGAATATTATTCAGCCATAAAGGAGAATGAAATTATGACCTTGACAGGAAAAGTGGGTAGATCTAGATACCAAGTTAAAAAAAGTAAGCCACGTTCAGAAAAACAGAGGTCGCATATTCTCTCTCATATGTGGAATCTCTCTCTCTCTCTTTTTCTCCGCATATGTATATTGCTCTTTTGCAGAAAAGTTTATTTATTGATAGAGAATATATTTAATGATACACACACATACATCCACGTATATACAAAAACATGACTGCAGTCAAGAGACTGGGTAGACATGAGTGGGAGAGGGAAAGGAAATGATGGGGGTGGGGGAATGTCAGAATATATTGTGTCGATGTGTGAAGGTGACACAAGGCAGCTCACTGAAAGTTGTTGAAAAGTGAGGAGAAGGGGATGGGGAAACTAGACAGCAAAAAAGGGAATTAATCTGATGAATGTATACTACATGCATGTATGTAACACCATGGTGTAACCCTTTTGTACAGGTAGTATACACTAATAATTTTTTTGTTAGAAAAGAATCCTTGCTCCCATCTAAAGCTTTATGAACTCAGTCTTTACCATTTACACTTTTATTAACATTCTGGTCTTCTGAGCACCAGAATTGCTGATTTTCCTGACCTTATAGAATTCTAGGGTTTTTCTAGCCAGCATCTTTAAACTCTTTCAAATTCTCTCTGAAAGTCAGTTCTGAAGACTTAAGAACTACATGGTCAAGCTTAGTCACAGCAAGGACTGCACTTCTCTGGTGGCACATTAGCCTGTGGAGAACATTGCATATTTAAATCACGACAGTATCATATTCTCTATCAGTAAATAAACTTTTTGCAAAAGAGTAAAAAAGGAAAAATATACATCTCCCTAAGAGGAAATAACTATCCATATAAAAAACCAGAACACAATCTGTCTTCCCAGTTTGAGACAAGATGCCTCATGGAACTTTATATGCATTTCTTGTTATGTTAATTCTCATTCCAATTCTGTCTCATTGTTATTGGAATCTGGGATTCTTAATGTTCCCCACTCCACTGAAGACCCAGGAGACAAATATTGGTGAAATGAAATACGTTTATTAAAGTCAGTCTTGAAGAAAACAGAGGCACCTGTCCATCTCAAATCTCTATCCTGAAAAGCACAAAATATTTTCAGGAGAATGCAGGGAAGTACAGAGAGATGACCAGGAAGTCCAGTCTTTACTGTACAGAGTTGGGCTCTGCCTCTTCTTTGGCAGGAACACCACAAAAGATTTTAATATCCTGGAGATAGTTAGCTAGAACCTAAGAAAGTGTATATGGTTATCCAAAAGTATTAGAAAGGAGTGGAAGCCAAATGAAGGGAAGGGAGACAAAGAACAGTTTAAATAAACCCTGGTTACTCCATTTAACGTGGTATTCTGTAACTTGAAGGGAAATGATAAAATTGATCCCTATAGTAGTTTGTACATATAAGGTAATCATGTTATTAATTTCTAACCTAGGGCATTTTTGAGAGTGAAAAGAAATGTTAATATTCCCAGATAACAGACATCAGTCAGTACATCTTTGGGCGAATGGACATGTGTCCTGCATAAATGGCTTATTTGATACATCAATTTTTCTTCCATTATTGAAAACAATCAAGAAGCCCATTAGTGTGTTGCAGTTATTTACAGAATATAGTGACTCATATCCTAGTCTCAACACATCCAAGGCTTTGCTGTTTTTGACTTTATACAACTGCTATAATCCTAAGAATGCTAAAGAGCACCTAAGATGATGCCCTGGGTTGCAAACAAGTCTTTTATATGCAACCCCAATCACCTCAGATAAACAGGATCAATCACACTATCTGTGTGCTGAAACTCTTGTTTTACTTTTGGCTCAGTGACATAACTATAATGGTCAGGTGTTATACTGAGCTTAAGGAATCTGTAAGTTTTGAAAGGTCATCATGGTAAATAAAATAGGCCAGTCTGAGAAAGAAAACTATCAAACGTTCTCTCTCATATATGGAATCTAACTAGAATAAAAAGACGTGAGTGCAAAGTGAGAACTGTCTGAGGGGAGAGAACATGTCAGAAGGGGGAGGGAAGAAAGAGAATGACAAGAGTGAATATTATTGAAGTACTTATTACTCATATATGAAAATAGAATAATAGAATAATGAAACCAATTAAATTGTTTTTACAAAGGGAAGAGGAGATAAGAATTGTGTTTTAATGATCAAAGCATATTCTATGCAAATATGAAAATATCACAATGAAATCCCCTTGTACAATTAACATACACTAATAAAAAAAGAAATATTCAAGGATTTTTAAAGTGAGAGTGCTGTTAAGCACAATAGGCAAAGGAGCCACCCCCACTTGGACTCCTATTTTACTAAATTCAATAATTCTGGCTTTGAGAAAAGCCAAGCTAAATGCTGCTCTCTGAGTCCATGCTTTTATCACATTCTTGAGGCAGCTACCAAAATCTGTAGGTTTCATCCTGATACAAAAATGATTTTATTGCTAGACACTGGTGACTCACGTCTATAATCCTTGCTACTTGGGAGGCTGAGATTGTGGGGATCATGGTTCCAAGCCATCCCCAGCAAATAGTTCTTAAGGCCCCCATCTTGAAAATAATAAGAGCAAATGGGCTGGAGGCATGGCTCAAGTGGTAAAGCCCCTGCTTTGTAAGCACAAAGCCCTGAATGCCCTGAGTTCAAACTCCAGTACCATAAAAAGAAAAAAGGTTTTATTTTTGCAAAACACTATTGCATAGGGTACCATAGGAATTAGTAGCAGGAAATTTGAGAAGAAAATGATGATACAGATGAAATTTTGAATCTTCCCAAGCAAAGCAACCAGAACAAGAAAACCAAAACACCATGAACAACACTTGCAAATGAAGCTAGGTCTATTTCAGTTTTTTATTGCTGCATAACAAATTATCTTAAACAAATGTCCCTTTAAACACAATTTTATTTATTAATTGTGTCATTTCACAACTTGTGGGTCAGGACTGAGTACAGCACACTGGACAGGGATTGAGCCAGCAATTCCACTCCACATGGCACTGGTTGAGGTCTCTCTGTGGTATTACCAAGGAGCTGGTTTGAATTGAAGGATCAGTATATCATCCTTTTTATGTCAGTAACTTCGGAAGGAATGGCTCAGACTATCAACTGGCCTTCTTGAAACTCTGCTGAATGATGACTGAGAAGTAGTAATGTTTCTTTTACATAGCCCAGGGATTCTAAGTAGGGTAGTCTATTAGACAGGAAATAGAAGTTACCAATTAGTAGGTATCACTCACAGAATATGATTTTTTTGTTCAGGAAGTCACAAAGTCAGACATCTGCTATCTGATTATCCCTGTTAAGGACAGAGTACTCTTCCCAATAATAAGTTCATAGGTCAAAGCAATTCTTAAACTACTGTGGCATAAAAAGAAAATGACTGATCAGAAGAGTGTGGTGAACCTATGCTTAATTCTGGAGGATCATGTTGGCACCAGAAATAGACTCCTGATAATACATATGGCAATTAAGATGATTAGTATATAAAATGTAATGAAAAAGATTTTGTTGTTATCATAGACATTAAGACAAAATTCAAAGTGCAAGTTGTTTATATGGAAGGGATCCCAGAATTCAATTGGCAAGAAAAGCAAGGGAAAAAGTGTGATTATGAGGCAAAAATCCACTAGGAACCCCTGAAGCTAAAATCCTCTTACCATGAAGAAAATATTCCTTAGAGTTATCACAGAGTTGAGAGTTGAAGAGCAAAATTTTTATATACCAATTCTTGTCAATGGATGTCCTCTTGAGAAGATTTTTCCATGCATGGAGAAAATTCATTACTTTTACCATTTTGATCCTGATCCTATGGGACCTTGCATATTACATCCCATCATTTTTGTACGTTATGATTTCACATCTACTGGAAGATAAGTAATGGTAGGTTAGTACTGGCTTATGTGAATTGTGAGAGCTATCTACGAATCTCTTCAAATTTGAAGGATATATTGGGGACTTGAAATCAATCTTGGTGGGATTTGGCCTACAAAAATGAAGAGCTTATAGAAATGCCACTGCAATGCCTTTCTTTTCCTCAGAGAGCCAGTTGTTAGATACTTACCAGCACACCCCTGAAGACAGCTCCCACCTCCAAGGCGTGTCTGTAGATAGCCAAATTCATTGCATGGTGTGTGTATGTGCATGCTAAGGTTATTCTAGACTGCCTCTGTTTTTCCAGAAATGCTATAAATGAACCAATGTTGTTGTTAAACAGGTTTTTTACGATACCCCTTATAAAACTTTTAATAACTTTCCCTTATAGGCGTATAAGAAAGGAATTGATCACTATGCATCCTTAATTTCATCAGATGCTTAAAAATTTATCATTATAATATAATTACAAGTTAATGCTTCAGTGTGCTAGGACAAGAAATACCAGCCAGGAATTGCCATTAGCTTTTCTAGAAAATTATAAATGCAATTTAAACATTTTTCACTACTATGTTTTTGGTGACATAAGTTTAAATAGAAGAAAGAATCTCATGAAATACAAGTGAACCGGTTTGAAAATCACTCACCCTTAATAAGCAGGGAGAGCCCTGCAGTGTCTTCTTTAATTCTTTAAATAATTTATCATTTGAATCTCCCCTGCCTGGAAGTGTTAGAGGTAAGTCACTACATTTTTCACTTGCCCTTTAGCTTATAACTACATCAAAGATAGTTCAGAATAAATGCCTTCTTTGCAGTCTCACACTATGTTATTTTAAAGATGTTCTATAACAACCTGAATTGTTTGAAAGACCACAGGATTTATTTTTGGATGTGACAATAGCACCTTCAACATTGGCTTGGATATGTATTTGTTCATTTAATTGCCTTGATAGAATAATCATATCAGTTTTAGTTCACTTAAACATTTTAAGTACTTTATGTGCAAAGCTATAAAATAATTCAAAAACCAAGTCTTTGCCAGAAGTTTGGCTGAAAATGTCTAAAACAGCTGCATTTTTTTCTCAAATATATTTGTGTGTATTATGGATGCCTTTAAATTTATAATATATTAAAATATAAATTTAATGAAAATGAAAATCTTCATCTTGATTTTAAATTTTACTGAGCATTAATTGAAAATAAAATATTAGGTAAGCCAGATGCAAGTTGTAATGAAAGTTATAAATCACTGCCTTCCAGGTAAGACACTTCTAGTTCATTGCTGCTATCCAAGTCAGGATGCTTTACCATCACAGCCTTTTCAGTTTGATAATGTGTCATGAAAGCCGAGAGTCACACAGTTTTTTTGTTTGTTTGCTTTTGTTTTGTCTTTTTGAAATGGTCTCTCCCAGTGTATCCCAGGCTGACCTGAAACTAACCTCTGTAGCTCAGGAAGGCCCCAAACTTAGCCTTAGCTTCCCAAGTGTTGAGAATACAATTGTGCAAACCCATTAACAGCTTGAGATTTTCCTACTAACATTTTCTTCTATCTTATTTTAATCACTAGTACTTCCACAATCTAGCTCCAATCTACACGTTCAAAGTGATTCCCACCAAAATTCCAATGACATTCTTCACAGAGATTGAAAAATCAACCCTAACGTTCATTTGGAAACACAAAAGGCCAGGAATAGCCAAGGCAATACTCAGCAAAAAGAGCAACACTGGAGGTATCACAATACCCATAGCAATAAAAACAGCACGGTACTGGCACAAAAACAGATATGAAGACCACTGGAACAGAATAGAGGACCCAGATATGAATCCATACAGTTATGTCCACCTGATTTTCAACAGAGTTGCCAAAAACATACAATGGAGAAAAGACAGCCTCTTCAACAAATGTTGCTGGGAAAAGTGGTTACCCATCTGCAAAAAACTGAAACTACATCTGTGTTCATCACCCTGTACCACCTCAAGCTAGGGCAGAGAAGAGCAGGGAATAAACTGAAATTAATAGGCATAAGCAATGACTTCCTAAGTAGAACTCAAATGGCTCAGCAACTAAGAGTAAATATTGAAAATTGAGACTACATTAAACTCAAAATTTTCTGCATGATGAAAGAATGGTCACTAGATTGAAGAGGCAGTCCAAAGAATGAGAGAAAATCTTTGCCAGCTATACAACTGACAAAGAATTGGTAACCAGAATTTAGAGGGAGCTCAAAAAACTAAACTCCCAAAAAAATCAATGACCAAGTGAAGAAATGGGCAAAAGAACTGAATAAAGATTTTTCAAAGGAAGAATTCAAATGGCCAAAAACACACAAGGAAATGCAAATCAAAGCCATGCTAAGATTCCACCTCTCTCCTATTAGAATGGCTACCGTCAATAACAAGAACAATAAATGTTGGCAAGGATGTGGGGGAAAATGAAGCCTCATACTCTGCACATGAGGATATATATTAGTACAACCAATACGGAAAACAGTAGGGAGACTCTTCAAGAAACTAAAACTAGAACTTGCGTATGATCCAGCAATACCACTCTTCAGGATATACCCAAAGGAATCTAAGTCTGGTTACAAAAAAGGCACCTGCACACCCATGTTTATTGCAACATTATTCAAAATAGCTCAACTA
Organism: Castor canadensis; assembly: GCF_047511655.1. Lineage (NCBI taxonomy): Eukaryota > Metazoa > Chordata > Mammalia > Rodentia > Castoridae > Castor > Castor canadensis. The sequence continues at coordinate 167,056,153 of NC_133391.1, forward strand.
TGGAAAAGATAGGATGCTTCACTACTGATGAATGGATTAAGAAAATGTGGTATTTATATACAGTGGAATTTTATTCAGCTACAAAGAAGAATGAAATTATTTCATTTGCAGGTAAGTTGATGGGCTTGAAGAACATTATCTTAAGTGAAGTTAGCCAAGTTCAGAAGGCCAAAAGCTGAATGTTTTCTCTCATATGTGGATTATAGACCTAATACAAACTCTGCAATCCTATGGAAAACAGGTCACACTAAAGTTAGGTCACATAAGAGAGGGAGAGGAAAAGAGAAGGAATTTAAGAAGATGATTATAGTTGATCTACTTCCTATACAAAAATGAATATAGAATTTTTAAACCGGTCAAACCACCACAAGAAAGGCACTAAGGCAGATAGAAGAAAAATAGAGATGAACCAAATGGGTACAAATGGGATTGGAGGAGGTGGCAAGGAAAAGGGGCAGGAGGGTGAAAATAGTGCAAAAAATGTGTACACATGTATGTAAATGCAGAAATGATACCTGTTGAAACTATTCCAGGAATGGGGAGAGGGGGGATGAAGGAGAGCTGTGGAAGAGGTGAATTCAATTATGATTTATTTAATACATTATAAGAATTTTTGTATATGCCACAATGTACCCCCACCCAGCACAATAAATGAAATAAAAACCCAACTTTCATATCCCCCACCCCAGAAAATACTCTCATACACACACAAAAAGTGTTCATTGTACAAAATTTAAAATATGCAAATGGTGGAAAATACCTGATGCTTCTCTTAAAAATCTCACACATAATTATTTCATTGCCTAGTTACTATATAAAGCCATGAATTATTCTGTTAAGATACCATTGTTTGCTATAAAAGTAGATTTATTTTAAAAATGTGCAAATTTTCCAATGGCATTTTATAAAGCATGTAGAATTACCTTCTGTTTTATAAATGCTGTTGCTTCTTTGTAAAGCTACTCATTACTATACAGAGATTTTAGTAGGTTTGAGAATATCTTAGACAAACAAAATGACAACTTTCAGGGTGCACAAATGAACTTGTCATTGAATTCAGTCAATGCACCACTACACCCAACACTTAATTTTGGGACTATATCACTTCTAGGTGGATCATGTGTTGTGATCTTTTCCATGGGACTAAAGATCGACTCACATAAAAAACACTTAGACACATTATTCCTCCTAAGAATGGATGCAAGAAATATTTGTATTCAGAGATGCTGAAATCATTTTTGACTCTGTATCGTCATTGTGCCATGAAAGGGAATTTGTAATTAGCAGTTATTTAGTGTATCTCAGAGTGACAGAACTGTACTCTTTGTAAATTATGTTTCCTAGTATTGAATGGAATAATCCCTTCAACAGTACCATAGCTGGCTTCTCACCTTGGGCAAGAAGTCTATTATATGATACAAAGTGACTTAAGATTCAGATATGCCTCCATTCCTAAGAAACTGTGCACAGTGAACAAGTCAATATTTTAAGCTCCAGTTGCCTCATCTTTAAAAAAAAAAATAAAAAAAAAAAATAAAACGTTAATAGTATTGTCTGTTTCTTTTTGCATAGTGGTAAATCAAAATATTACGTATGCACTTAAATTATAAACAGTGGAATTCTATGAAAATATAGAATCTCAATGTTAATTCAAACTCATGTATGAATTGCACATCTATGGCAATAGTCTCTGAAACAGTACAAAATAAAATTCTAACTTTGTGTTGGAATTATTTATAAAATAAAAATACAGAAAAATACCAAGAATTATTATTTTTGTTCATTCAGTTGTTGAATTTCTCTAAAACACTTAAAAATACCTCTTTGCTAGTTCATAGGCTCTGGTCCAATTATTCCCTATTCAAAGGAAAAAGGAATTTTATTATATTTTATTGAGAGATCTGCAACTACCAAATTAGAAACCTTGGAGTGTCCCGCTAAGGCAGAAGAGTGGTATAAATAGAACACATTCAACTTCTTATAAGTACAGTCTGTATAAAAAGAAAAATATGTGTATTTGTGGCTATTAGGAGATAAATGTCTTTCTTGATAAGATGCAAGCTTCTTTTTTCCAGTAAATCATTTTGTTCTTACAATAGTGCTTATTTTGTTGTCAGTCAACCAGAGTGCATATTTCAGTTATCAATTTAAAAATGAGGAAGCCCTAGCTGCTCTTTCTATGCAATACTAATAAATTCCTGTTATTTGCACAAGCAGTTTGGATTCTTGTCTAACAGCTCAGTAAACCTAACGTGCTAAATTATAGGGAGATTAATAGATAACTTCATAAGAGGAAAATAAATTTCTTTGGACTTTCAATAAATCATTTGAATAAGTGGTTTAAAATACACCAGAGCAAGTTTTACAAACAACACATAGACTGGCAATAATTACAAAGCAAATAATATATGCAAAAACCAGCAATAGGCTCTCATAGTGCAGAGGCTAAATACATATTAAATTCTTTACCCCTCATTCTTTACAATTTTGTGATTCTTAAGTCAGTGTCACATGCTAACTTCATGGAAGAAAATTCTGTTTGGTTATTTAAAAGTCATCCTACACTTATTCCTTGAAAAAAATCCCATACAAAGCTTAACAGACTTTTTCCTGTTTGTTGAAATGATATTCCATACTTGTTTCCCACATACTTGGTTTCTAAGTTTGGTTTACACGTGGACATGGCCATGAATCCCAATTACTGCCAGTGAAGTGAAACTTTTGTTGGGCTTCTGAAAGAAAAGCGTTTCATTCAAAGCAAAGCACCTTTTGGCTAGTATTTGTGCTACCTTTGAATTTGAGCATGAGGCATGAAATCAAATGAAGAGGCACTAAGTGAGAATCAAAGACAGCACACTGAGGGTGGCTACAAAGAGAAAGAGATTAACTGTTGACACCTATATGATTCCCAGGCAGTAGGATAATTAAGTCTATTCCTTTATCCACTATTAGTGTAACAGTTTGTCATTTGTAGTTGATGCAATTCTAAATTGAATAATCAAAAAATTTTTACTTGCATATACTAATTTTCATCTGAAATCAACTACTCAATTTTCAAGTGCACTACTGTTTGGGAAATCTGGAAAATCAACAAATCCATCAGAACGCCTCTCTACCTTCAGAGACCTTTTAGTATATTTTGAAGGTAGGAAGAATATTGCATCTTGCCTTTTGGACAAAAGCTTTCTTATGTCTCTTGAAACCTTATCCCTTCACTGTAATCCTGAAGGATCCTGTTAATACCTCAAACAGTATAATATGTGCATATTTTAGTGTGCTTAAAATACTGTCTTTATTTAAAGAAGTAAAATTACCTAATATCCATAATAGTTTCTCATTCACTACCTTAAGCAGATATTGTCTACTCAAACTCTTCATATACATATTCACACATCAGCTAATTTATTTATTAATGCATTCCCTGAGCAATAATGATGGAGAGGACAGGTTCCTTATGGGGTATCATACTTAAAAAGGTGAAGAACATATTACTCCCTACTCTCTATGAGATCATGGTTAACTCTCACAAATTAAAGAAAACTTGTGACCATACTTTTAGAGTGCATTACTACAAATTCATTAATAAATTCAAATGAAACAAAAATACCACCATCATCCCAAATAACAATTGACTCTACAAGAAAGACTTGTAAAATAGTTGACAGAAAAAGTGATATATGATCTTGACTGTGAAGAATGTGTAGTAATTGCTACTAGAATACGAGGAAATGAATCCAGAAGGAAGAAGAGGAGGAGGAAGGAAAGGAGGAAGAGGAGGAGGATGGAGAGAATTATAGGAAGTATGAAGAGCATGGTCACTTAAAAAGTATTTCAGATTTTGAGAATTAAATCATATTTTCATGATATGTATTTAGACATAATAGCATCATCATTCAGAAATATTTTGGCTTTAGTTTAAAGATATGTATAGAAGTTGTAACCAATGAAAGACCACGAGATCCATGTTTGAATATTGCACCCTGTTTTCAACATTAGAGCGAGTCATGAGCACTTCTGGTTCTCCTTTCCTTCCAGGAGCTTGTGAAGAGTGCACTTTCATGTCTTCTGGAAATTAAATATCACTTTCTGGATATTCATAATTTATAGGGGTCTTTACCACACTCCTAAATACCTCAAAAGAGTTTTTAAACTACCATATGGTTCTCTCTGTCCTTGAATTTATAGGCTAAATTTCCATCCAATTCAATAAAACAGTATTCTTCCTTTCTTAATGTTTTGAGTATTTTTTACTCATTCTTTCTTTTTTAAACATAAGAAAGTATCTAATCTTTTCCATCTTGAAAGAAATTTAAGAATATTTAAAAATTAAGAAGTAGCCCTTCCTTGAACCAATTTGCCCTCCAATGTCTGACACTCCATACCTTTCAGTGCTTTAAGTTGGTCAATGTGAAACAATTGCATTCAGTTTTTCTTTACGGTTGTATACTCCACATTCACTGACTTTGCTGCCACTGAGGATCGAAATGCTGACTTGTCTAAACTCTCATTATGTTGGCTATTAATTTCTTTTTTTCCATATCAAAAAAGCACTTCTGTCAGTAGTCTACCTTTCAGTGATGTTGCTTTTCCAGGTAAAAAAATAGAAAAAGAGTGATAACCACTCCCATATATGCTGCAACATTGTTCTTCCTGATTGACTTAGTCTCCTCTTTGGAGTCCTTGTCTTGGTCACGGACAATAAAAATTAGATTATATTTTTCAAGATTCTGCTGCCAACTTCTTTGTTTTCTCATTTTATTTATGATTTCTATTACACTCTACATCCCATGACTTACAGGTCTACATTCTTACCACAATGTCTCATAAATTATAAATATAGGTTTCTTACATTCTTGAATGGTCACATATATATTTAACCAATCATAAAGGATTTAATGTGCTCTGTTCTTTTTCTAAAACACTTCTTTTCACACTACTCAGTTCACATATCAAGTTTTGAAAACTGTATTCTTAATAAATTAAATCTAAATTGCCTGTCTTCCCTTTACCTTCACTGGAAACAAAATGGTATCCCTTCTTTGCTTCTAGGATTTCTCTACTGCATTCTAAGAAGAAAATCTGACACGTTATTCTAGTAATAAAAATGCATCAGTGCTATCTCATTGTTCTTTTTATAAGTTCTAATCTTGTTAATTCCATGTGTTAGTAAGCTTTCCATAAGTCTAGTAGTTATATAAGAAAACTAACTTATAAAAATGAAAACATATATCTCGGCCCATGGTTTCAGAAATTTCAGTCCAAGATTGATTTCCTCCTTTGAGTTTGGCCTGTGGCAAAGCAGGACATCATGGTGGGCATTTCATGGGCATGTTTCATGCCTAGGAGTAAGAAGAAAAGGAGAAGGGGTCGAGGTGCTGATATCTGATCCGAGGGCATCCCAGCGACCAGTGGATCTCCCAGTAGGCCCCACCTTTCAAAGGTTTCACAATTTCCCAATGGCATCAGTCTGGGGAACAAGCCTTGAAAGGACAGCACTGGGTGCATTCCAAATCCAGACTCTAGCACTGTATTTATGAAGTCCTACATCACCTACACTCACATAATAATGTCATCACACTCAAAGCACAGATGTACAATTATTTGTAGTTTTTGATACTTCTAGTGTTTCTCCATCACTGCCGCAGGTATAGGTTGTTCTTTCTGTTTCTTCTGTTCATCTTTCATGTTCAAGACTGTGGAATAATTGCTGCTATACCTTTCATTGGTTTATAGTGATTGGATTAGGTCCTCCCTGATCAGCCAGATGACAGGACACATGAAATCTTAGCACTGAAATTTTTACAAATACTATTATGCCTCTTCTAGTATGGATTATATTGGTAACTATATTGTGTTTTCATTGCATGTTTGTTATCTCTACCTGTGAATTACATATTCATTTATTTCACTAGCATTTTCTTATACATAATATTGATGGGTGGAATGTAATAATTGTTTGAATAATTATTGAATAGTGAATAAGACTCACATTTAATCAGTAAGCAATATCTTACTGATAAAATAGCTAATATTTTATACCACCTCCTTAATCTGCTTATTTTGATAAAACTATGCTATATAATACAGTGATGCATTGGTTCAGGGATAAAGAAATAGATATTAGAAATGTTTAAAAAGAGAAACCTAATTATGCATATAAGATTACCCAACTCATGAAAAAGTAATGCTATAACCCTGTGAGGAAACAATGGCATTTCAATTAAGTATATGAGGAGCTGAAGATAATACTACAGAACACAGTCACTGCAACGTTAAGATAAAGACAGTAGCAGCATACTAAATGGATTTATAACTCATACACTTTAATATAATGCTGATAAAATCATAAATTGGACCATAACATCTAATAATTTTAATGTCTACAAAACACAAATTTTCTCATACTTTATGAACTATAAACTCAGAAAGAGAGTTTCTGAAAAAGAGAAATGTCAAAGTACTTATAGAATAATGTTCATAAGAATATTATTTGAAGTAATTAAAATTCAGGGAAAATCTAAATGTAGAAATTGCAGACATAATTACATGAAGTACAATTAATGATGTAATATAATGAGTTACAACTATAATCAACAGGATGAACTTCATAAAGATAATATGTGAAACAAGCACAATGAAAGCTTTTATTTCTATGACATTAAAGAACAGACAAACATATCCTGATAGTATACAGTATTGGTTGTGGCAAATTGTGTTATGTCATTCTTATAATTTTAAATTTACTGATATAAGTATTCATAATATATGTGTGTACATTTTTGATACTTAGCTATAAACAATGTTTTGAATTTACCAAAATAGGTGAAATTTTACCAATTCTGAGATTGTTGAGAAACTAGTAAGAACTATCAGCAGTGTAATAGTATTTTAACTCATAGTGATGTCACAATCTATGACAATATCTCATTCATTTCTCAGCACTGTCACCTATCTAATATGGAGTTTTATTTTGCAATAGTGAAGACAAGCCCAGGACTTCATACTAGCTGGTAAGCCTTCTGTCACTGAGCTACATTCCCAACCTTGTGACATTGTCTCATGCTAATTTTGACCTTATGTTTAACTTCTGTTATTATCTTTCAGATTTTGAAAACACTGTAAACCTTAGGTTTATTTATTATTCATTTATTATTTCAGTCTTGGGGCTCAAACCCAGGGTCTTTCAAGTGCTAATCAAGGACTCTACCACTGAACTATATTCCCAGGCATTAAAATTCTGTGTGCATAAAGAATGACTTTGTGACTCTCACTATATGGTAATTTTAATTCTCTTCTTAAATTATATGCCACATTCTTTTGTTGTGAATCTGATGATGACTAACAAAGTTTAAAATATCTTCATCTTGTGTTCAATCTTAAATAAGAACTCAGCTTATTTACAAATCTCAGTGGACAATTAATTTCACTTAGCATTGTGAAGATTTTTTTAATTTGTTTTTGGCTTATATTTCAGGTGCAGCACATCTGCTTTTTTCTCTAACTTCTTTGCTATTGATTTCACTGTAGAGTATGCAGTTTTGTTCAGTAAATGGTTATTTACTGAAGCAATTCTGAAGCAGCAGGGACAAAGCTCTTCCCCAGTAATCTTCATGTAGAGTTTTGCCCTCATAGTTAGAACATCTGGGGATGGAAAGGCATGGAATCGTGCGTAAGAAACCCTGTAAATCTTTCCAAATGTTCACATTCTTAATTCCCTAGACTCTACATTTGAGGGACTTTGATAATCAGGGGTGGAGGAATGTTTAAAGCAGGATAGAGTGTAGCAATTCTGAAGGGTTTTACATGTAAGAAATGTGCCACAAGAAGTAAAATGTCATTGAAGTCTTTGATTTCTGTTAAGAAAAAAAGAATATCAGACTGTTTATAAGATGAACACTTCAAGGGTTGGCAGAGTGGCTCAAGTGCTAGAGCACCTGCCTAGCAACTATGAGGCCCTGAGTTCAAAACCCCAGTACCAACAAAAAATAATTTACACTTTAAATATGAGAAAACATCTTATGATTAAAAATGATGAAGTAAAACAGTATATGCCCTCAATCTCTTCTGAGTCCACTAGTGTAATAAACTCCCTGCTTCCTGTGAAAATGATCTCAGTGACTTTGTTTCCCTCATCATTTTTTGCAACACATACATTACCTTCTCTAGGACATTGGAGGTGTCTGCTTAGTTGAATTAATTGAAAAAATAGTGACAGGAGATCAGAACAGTTCCTACCCAGGGGAGGGGGTTATAGGTACTTCTGAGTCGGAGGGAGGTGCTGGGGAAAGGGTGTAGGAGGATGAATATGGTGCAAATACTGTGTACATATGTATGCAAATGGAAAAATGAAATCTGTTGAAACTGTTCAAGGAATGTGGGAAGGGGGATAAAAGAGAGTGGTGGAAGGGGTGAGTTCAAGTATGATATATTTGATACGTTGTAAGAACCTTTGTAAATGCTACAACGTACCCCTACCCAGCACAATAATAAAAATTGGTGATATTTCAAAAAATCTGTAGTTTAATAAAAATTCAACCAAACATTTATTATAAACTAAACTTGGCTTAGGTTTATTAAGTCTTAGTTTAAAAACATTGTGTTTTCTTCTAATGTACTGCTGGTTCCTTACTTGAAAATATAGTGTCATATTTTCATGATATTAAATAACTAATTCAAATACTACTAAGTATTTACTGAAGGTTTGGTACAAACAATATGTAATCATAAACAAAATATGTACCCCATGTACTTTATATTTTGAGTGGAAAGACATTTTAAATAAACACAAAAAACACATTGTTAAAATATACTTAGTAAAATAATTATAGGTTTTATGAGGAACTTACTATTACATGTTTCTGAATTGGAGTTCAGATAAGTACTGTCTAAGTAAGTTAAACTATCAGAGGTCTGAATATAATTAAATCTTTCCCAGGCAAATTTAAGTTGAGAAGTTCAAGAGCATGATGAAGTTTTCCTGTGAAGAAAAAAATACAGTTCATAAAGGTTCAAATTTTGGAAGAAGATATGAAAAGAACTAGAATGAGATCAAGATGATCAGGAGGCAGAGATGGGGGAAGAGGTTGGTACTAACTCAAGAAAAATTAACTGATTTTGGCCACTTCAATATGCAAGCTTTAAATTTCAAGCACAAAAAGTAAAGTTAATGGCATATAAGATTAAATAGAGCACCTCTTGTTTTGTAAAAAATGTATCTTGGCAGAAGTGAGAAAAATAGAAGGAGACTAGTAGTAAGTTTTAGACAAAAATAATTTCAATTTGGAGGAAGAGAGGGAATTTAGAACCATGGGGAATACTGGTGTGTGTTCTGGGCACATTTAATAAGATTTAATGACCAAGTAAGTTTGATTATTGAAGAAGTGTCAACTAAGTGCCACTGGTTTCTAGATTAAGTAACCAAATGAAGTAGATGTATCTTTTCTTCAATTGAAGAAGTCAATATTTGGGTGGGGTCTAAATTTAAATTTTGCTAGTGTTAGAATATCTGTTACAAAGTAAACATTAATATATGAGTATGACTCTCAAAAGCCCCAAGATCACGTAAATAAACCAGAAACCCTTTTACACAGAAGTATTACCTAATGCTGAAATGCCCTTTCTTAACTCTGTAGGCAACTCACTGCTGATTCCTCTTCTAATGTGCACTTTAATTCCATTGGAAAATAACTCATTCTGAATTACTCAGTTACTTTGAAAAGTAGTATCTTCACTAACCAATGGGAAACAAGATGTGCATGAGATATTTTTATACAAACTATATATGCCATGAAAGTGCTTAGATGTCCATTTGCATAATCAGCATTTGATGAAGGCTGCTTAGAGTTGAGCATCATTTTGGAATCATTCTGAAATCTACTTTAATAAAAGCCATAAAACCAAAAATTGTGAGAAAATGTAATCTGAGCCTCACAAAGAATAGCAATAAGACAAAAAAACAGTGAAAGGTCTTTCAGAGAAAACCTAATGAAGTATTTTTCACATTATAATATGACTGAGAGTGATGACAATGCTGTTGATGACAATCAAATGAGCTCAGAGGTGTTGGATTCAAGAGAGAATGGCAGAAATGTGAGCAAGCCTCTGCATATAAAAATATAACTAAGGATTTTTTGGGGGGAGATGAAACCTTATTACAATCATTCCCATCAATCTATATAACATATGGTACAAAATAAATTTTGAAAAACTGTATAAACATGTGTTTCAAATCTCTGTTGGGCAATTCCACACTCCACTTGATTTTAGAGAGGAAAAGATAGTCTACCTAAACATCAGTTTTATGAAAAATAAAACAATTGCTAAGGTTTGATTGGACTCTTAAGACATAATTTAATTCATTCTAAAAACTTTAGGTACATGACTTGGTTTAAATTAGAAAAATATTATCAAGTAAAAATTGCTAGGAAAAAACATACAATGATATTAAAGAATAATATTCATCCATTGAAACGATAGATTAGGTTACTATGCTTGGATATAAAGCTTATAAACTCTGAATTTAAAGTTAGAAGACTACTATTTGGGATAGGTAGAATTTGTTCACTTGGAACAAGAGAAGTTCATCTGAATGTTTAAATCTCTATCCCGTGTATCTACATGGTAACTACAGTACACCCTTGGTATTTGTGGGTTGATGGCTCTAAGATCAGAGTTGAGGAAAACCCACAAATGCTCAGCATGCTGTCATGTGGGAACTCGATTAATTTTTCCACTAAACACATGTTGTCTTTCACAAAGTCTAAAATTTTCATCTTGTCACTTAAGTTAAACACATTCACTTTCTTTTGGGTACCATTGTCTCTTGGGGAGGCATATTTTCACAAAGTCAGGGAAAAGAATACTCAGCACATCAAATTATGATTTAAACACAACTGATAATAGCCAGGACTGACTGAGAGCTTCTCTGCATTAACTGAAAGGCACAACGCGTGTGTGGGAATTTATGATTTTTAGTGTTAAAAGTCCTTTTGAGTTTTTTTATTTCTTATTTGTTTGTTATTGTGGTTTGTCCAAACCACATATAATAAATTTGTGAATAAGGTTGGCTTACTATACTGTTTCAAAACATAAATCCTTTATATACACCAGGTCAATAAACACAATATCCATCATGGCTATAGTGTGCAATGACTGAAGGAATTGTCATGGTGGAATTCATGTTGTTAACTTGTTGATATGACAGAAGTTATGGACAAATTGCCACAATTAATATTACTTGAATTTTTAAAATTTTAATTAATAGATGCAAACAAAAACTGAAACTCCAGATTCTTATCTTTGGTACTAAAGGGAAGTTTAAAACTGGACTTTCAATATTCCAGAATCTTGTAATTTGTTTATACTGCTATAAAATTCAGAAAGCTTTCATTCTAGTTGCATATCTATGAATCATTATTTATTAAACATAATATAATATATCAAGTCTGAATCTCAGTTTCTTATTTCATAAGAGGCATGATGAAATGCAGGTGTTAAATAAGAGATATCTGTTGGTAACGGTTGTTCACACCTGTAATCCCAGCTACTCAGGAGGCACAGATCAGGAGGATCAGGAGGATCATGGTTCAAAGCAAGCTGGGGCAAATAGTTCACAAGACCCTATCTCAAAAACACCCATCACAAAAAAAGAGATGGTAGAGTAGCTCAAGGTGTAGGCCCTGAGTTCAAACCCCAGTACCACAAAAACAGGTATCATTAATATTCATTAATAATGGATCATGTAAAATCACATCAAAATGAACTTATATGAAATTTATTTAAATATCTTCCTTTCTATTAGTTAGAAGCTTAGGATAGTTCAGGAAAATTTGAATGCTAGAAAGATACTCAATATTTTAACCTAGAAATATCTTGGATTTCAGATTCTTTATGAAAGCAAGTTCATATTTCTATTTGTCTAATGTATGTATCTATCTTACAAAGAGCAGGTAGTATCAAGTTCGGATTTCATTCTTGGGTCATGATATAGCAAGGAAAACGGACCTACAATTATGCCACCACTTCCTGTTAAAGGTAACTAGCTAATTCAACTACAATGAATTCTGCTTCTTAAATCAATAATCTCTGTATTCATATAACAATTAAATTCTTTAAATATAGACAAGCATATTCACCATTAAAAAGAATAGTATCCTACCATTTTCAGCAATATGGATTGAATCAAGGATATTATTTTAAGTGAAATAAATCAGACACATAAAGGCAAGTATCACATGTTTTCTCTCATTTGTGGCTATAAAAAAGTTGATTGGAGTGTACAATAATGATTAAATGATGCAAAGGATAGGGGACTGAAGGATAGTTGGAGGTTTGCTAATCTGTACCCAGGCACAGTTGGTGTAAATGATAAGTTCTAGTGTTCTACCATATAGTGAGGGGACTGCATTCCACCATGATCTGTTATGTATTTTGTGAATGTGGAGTAGCTCAAAGGCTGCAAACACAAAGTAATGATAAGGAGATGGAAAATTTAATTAACCTGATTTGATCAGTGCTCATTGTGCACATGTAATGAGATACCCATGTGTGCAATTGAGTTTAATAAAAAATTAAATAAAATATTTAAGGAATTGGAAATATTAACTACCCTGATTTTATCATTACATACTGTATACATGTTTTGAATTATTACAATGTACCAAAAAATTATCAAATTGAAATCATTAATAAGAAATAGTCCAATCATTTATCCACAATATTAAAATGGCCAATGGAGCTAGAAATCATGTTACATGAAAAAACCCAAATTGAGTAAGACAAATATCATACCTTCTCTACATCTAAAAAAAAAAAGGAAGAATGTGAAATGCGAGGACTGAGGAAGAATGTGAAATGTGAGGACTGGTTGTGGGAAACCTGCAAGAAGGGCAGGGTGAAGGATGTAAATATGATCGAAGTACTTCACATGCACGTAGGAAAATCAAACATTGAAAGTTGTTAACATTGTTTCTTAAAAGGGGACAGGAAGATAAGAAAAGTAATACAAGGAGTGAATTTGGTCAACGTACACGACCTGCATGTACAAAATATCACAGGGAAACCTCTTTGTGCAGTTGATGTACACTAAGAAAAAATGCTAGTGGAGTCATACATTTACAGAAACAAGATCAATTGAATTGTCAGAGAATAGGGTTTTAGACTTGATTTGGTGATTTTGATTGTGATATAATGACAATATAGATGCAAATAAATAAATGAAATAAATTCAAGGCAATGAGGCTGGGGATGTAGCTCTGTGATACAGTGCTTACCTAGTATACAAAAAACTCTCAGTTTGATTCACAGCACTGAGAAAGAAAAAAATATGAGTTAATGATTATAAGCAGAATAATAGCCAAATATGTCAGAAAAAGGAAATATTAATTTGGTACACTGATATAAGTGAAAATACAGTTTATGTAACTATAAGCATGTGAACATTTAATAATCGTCTAGCTGACTGTGTGTCATTAAATATACCTGTGTCTATTTATTTATGTATATTCATTGAAAAAGTGATAGCAAATTATATTGTGTTTAATTAGGTTAAAAACACAGTATATTAAATAGAAATTTGTGTAAAAGATCTAAAAATTTGTATTCTTTAGCAATAAGCATTATACATTTGAAAATGTGTAGAAATACTGGCATAAGCATTCTATTTGAAAAATACAATTATGTATATTTAATATTACATGCTATACATTTCTGTACTTTATGTAAATATATATTTTTATAGTGATGGTGCAGTTTTTAAAGACAAAGTTATACAATTCTTTGATTTTAATTGTGTACAAAATGACTATGATAAAAATATGTTAGATAAAATCCATTTATTAAAGGTTTTTTACAAAAAAATGTATGAATAATTAAAATGATAAAGTTTTATATGTAGAGGTGTTCACATTTCCATAATTGTTGAACAACTATCATTTGTGCACATATTTGATTTTATCTTCATTCACTCCACCTCAGTATTAAGTGTCCAACAAAATTTGTTCTAAACAAGAAAAATATATTATGAAATATTAAAATCAAAATTTGAGCATGTGTAGGCTTAGACTCAGCTGTACCAAATTATCTGAACTTCTCTAAAAGAACATCAGAAATAATTAAAATACTGTGTGTGGGTTACAATACAAAAGAAGAAAAAGTATGAATTCCCTTTGAAAAGAAAAACAAACCACATTTATGAGTAAAATCCAGTGAGCATGGAAACAAGCAGTAGGCAGAACTCTGCAGCAGCCAAGCAGGATATCAACCTGAGGGGATCACAGAGCTACCACCCAGGAGGAATCCCATGGAGGTCCTGAGCAGATAACTCAAGGCACAGCTCCAGCTGTCAGGGACCAAAGGAGATGGAAGCCATCTGGGAAAGTACTATTTAAATTACAAATATATTCAAGAAGGAAAAAATATTCAAATACAGTAGTGAATATGTACACACTGAAACACAGAGACACAAAAATCAGCAGGAAAGGCAAATGTTAAGACAAAGAGAACATAAAAATATAATACCACAAATTTTAATGCAAGAAAATTGCCTCAGAGAAAATAACCAGCCACAGCAGGAAATCTGTTGAGAAAGATTGGAAAGTAATGTCTTTCTATGTAATAATGTTTTCCACAACGTTTAATAAGACAAGGATAAAACCTAATCTAATGCATAAAAAAATTTAGAAGTGCTTAAGCACTTTGTAGCAAATATTACTGGACAAGTTATTATTATTTTTAAAAATTTGTCTGAATGTACCAAACATGTTGGCACATACTTCTAATCCCAGCTACACAAGAGGGAGAATTGTGGCTTGAGGTAATTGGGGAAAAGTTAGCAAGATTCTGATCTCACAAAACCAGCTAGGACTGGTAGCACATGCCTCAAATCCAAACCATGTGGGAGGCCAAAGTAGGAGGACCATGATCCAAGGCTGGCTAAGGAAAAAGCACAAGACTCAATCTGAAAAATAACTAAAGTCAAACGAACTGGGGAGTAGCTCAAGTTGTCAAGTGCTTGCACAAGCCCTGAGTTCAAACCCAAATACTGGCAAGAAAAAAAAAAGAAGAAGAAGAAAATCTGAAGAAACCATAATGAGATCTATCTACTCTAATTGAACTATTCAATTATTTATTTGTTATTCTCCAAACTGATTTAAAACATAGTGTTGACTACAGTGTTAGAATATTGAAAGCATCCACCAAACAGCAACCAGCATTTTATTGGCCACTTACTACTACAAATTAAGTGCCACATATTGCCTGTGTGAGGATTTTTTTTTTTTTTTTGTAGTACTGGGGTTTGAACTTAGGGCCTATACTTTGAGCCACTCCAGCAGCTCTTTTTTGTGTTGGGTATTTTTGAGATAGGGTCCCCCATACTGTTTGCCAAGGCTGGTTTTAAACCGTGATCCTCCTAATCAGCTAGGATTACAAGCATGAGCCACTGGTGCCTGGTTTGTTTGTTTTTGTCTCTTTTGTTTGTCACCACATAGATCAATAGCAAATAATATGCTCTGTCTATGGTAATATTTGTTAATATTTAATAAGGCAAGAGTAAAAGAGTAAAAAGAGACTGAATAAAGAAAGAGCTTTGGTAAAAAGAAATTTTTAAGGTTAAAATTAAAATTAACTTTAATTAGTAAATTAGACAAAATGCTCAAAGAATTGAAAGTGAATAAAATGGTATTTTCTAAGAATTAAAAAGTCAAATACATTTTGGAATTTGAAACTGTATAAATACAGATAATATAATTGGTCAACATAGAAAATCTAAAAACACTAATATAAGTGTCACGGTGCAAGATGTCACAGGGGAATCCACAGATGCACTAGAGGGTTCCTGCTCTCAGAACACTCTCAAGAATAAGAGGCTGGAGCACCAGAGTTACAGGAAGGAAACAAACTTTATTAATAGAGACAGTCTGAGTGGAGAGACACATAGTGAGGTCTGGAAACCAGGTGCCCCAATATATATATATAGCTTCTGCCCTAACCTAAAGAACAGTTCATAGTGGAATCCTATAGGTACATTTTTACTGCACACAGGCCTCCTGTACCTCTTGGTCCTCTAGCCAAGCTGGTTCCTCTGCTTCTCCCAGGTTGCAGGGGCTTCTGCATTCCTAAGAAGTCATGGGCTGATTTATGTTATGGGACTGCTACAAATCCCCCTGTGGGTTGAAGACCCTAATGTGTTAGGGAGATGAGACATCAAGATCCAGTCTTTAGCTACTTCCTGCTGAGATGGGGTGAAGAAGGGCCCTGGCAGGAGTCAGGGATCCTAAACTAAAGTGGGTGTCCAATGGTCCACAGTAGTAAGAGTGGATGCGGAGTAACACTTGGTGTTTGAAGGAGTCTAGGTGAGAAGAAAAGAAATGCATAGGAAGTTTAAGGAGGCATGGAAGAAGCATAGGACAGCTCTAATAACATCAATGGGTCCCAGGAAGGGGAAAAGCCATCAGATCCAGCTGCCAAGCCAATTGTTAGGTTTCTACCCACCCCAAGTTTGTATTGGAATGTGGGTGATTTTTCTCATGTTAATGGCAATGTTTGTTATTGCTTGTCCATTGTCATCAATTTGAAGGCAACCGTCTGAATGGTTGAATATTCCACTTATGTCCCCTTCCTCAGCTAGAAGGTAGTCTAAGACCAGGCAGTTTTGATACACAGTGCACACATTTGGCTCTGTTGTCCGGCCAGTAATTCTAAGGCAGAGCAGTCTGGTTAGTGATATTTTCTTACCTAAGATTCAATTGAGCGTGTAAATGGGAGTCCAGTAACCCCAACTCCCAACTTGTGCCCAGAGATCCTTGGGACAAACTCAAAAATTGGTGAGATTAGTAATTTTGGCCAGGTAGTTGATGGTGGGGGTCCATGGGTGGTTGTAAAGAACCTGTCCCATAAGAATGAGGAAAAAAGTATAAATCTTATAACATAAGGCAGATTATGGGTGGGAGAGAACACAGAAAGAGGAAACTGAAAATTAGAGCCCCACAGTGTAGGCAGGTCCACTCTTGGGGAAAAGTCACCCATAGGTCCATGTTTAGAACTATGGTTAGAGTGAAATAGAGTATGATGAAGAGATAGGGAAGGAGATCTGACATGTTATTTTCCTGATGGAGTCTTCTTAAGGAAAAAGAATAGCCGAATGTAATGGATTTCTGCCCATTTTCCCCCACTCTTGCAAAACAAGTCTACCAGGAGAATAGTATTATAGATTGGAGTCCCACCCTTAGGCCATTTTTCCTGATCTCCACAGAGATATTGGGGCCAGACTGAAGTGCAAAAGAAAATCAAAGTCTTTTTGTGAAGGTTGTCAGGGTCAATGTCCTTCCAGCATTTTAGCAGGCAGGCAAGCAGAGACCCCTCAGGAACTTGAGAGAAGGAAGTTCCCATCAGGAAAAAGAACATGTCGTCTACAATGGAGGGGTTATTTCTATTTACCAGTGCCCCAATGAGGAAATCCCTCCCCAGTGAGAACATCTTCTCCCCTCCATTTTATCTCTTCTGCCACCTGTGACCAAGATTGAGGGAAAAGTGACAAGGCCTTCTGGGTTGCAATCATCCCACCAGTGTGGTCCCAACCACATGTGACCCTGCCAGTCTTAAAGCCCAAGAACTTATAATGTCTCCAGTTAGTAAAGGCATCCAGTTCAAAGAGAACTCCATGGAGGAAGGACTCAATGAGAGAAGTCCAGGGGGATGTTGGGTGAGCCTGGGGTCAGTTGTGTCTTCAGGAAAAGACTGTGAGGAAAGGGTGTGTTTTGGAAAATATGATCCCCCATGCACTCTGGGGGCAGCCATGGGACAAAACCCAAGTGGCATGTGCCATAACAACAGTACAAATACACTTCCTGGGGCAGTCTTGAAGGATAAAGATGGGGCAGTAGGGGTGTAAGGGGGGACAGTGATCATGAGGTGTCATAAAAATCCTCCAAATTGTCACTCAATCAGGGGGCATATGTCATCCAAGGAAAAGTGGGGAACAAAAAGGGCAGGGACCATCCTGAGGGCAAAGACACTTTATTATCTCCCTACTAAATGAAGGCATATATGTCCCTGAAGAAGGTCACCCAGTGTTGTTGGGGGCAAAAGGGCCATTGGGTCATAGTGCAGAATTGAGAGAGGGAGAAAAAGCCTGGCAGCCAGAGGGATTCAGAATCACCCACGTTACAGTAAGCAGTCCTGTATAAACCCTCAGACAGGGTCAGTGCAATGCACTCCAAGGAAGGATGTGCTGGATTCTGTCAGAAGACTTAGTGGACTTGAGAAATTCCTCCTCTGCTACCAAAAGAAGAAGAAGTCAGCCAGAGAGTTCTGCTTTTGGCTACTCCACAGCAGAGGGCTCTCCCAATAGACAGAATCCATACGAGTGCCAGACAATCACAGTCACTTCCCAGGCAGACTGTCTCTGGATAGGCACAGTTGACACCGACCTTTCACCCTGGAGAGAAGAGGGTCCCTTCCTGGATCATGATGACATCATAGGCATGAGATGTCACAGGGGAACCCATGGATACACTAGAGGGTTCTTGCTTTCAGAACACTTTCGAGAATAAGAGGCTGGAGCACTGGAGTTACAGGCAGGAAAGAAACTTCATTGATGAAGAAAAGCTGAGTGGAGAGACACATAGCAGGGTTCAGAAACCCTGTGCCTCCAAGCCCTGGAGTGGGAGATATATATATATATATATATATATGTATATATATATATATATATATATATGCAAAAAATAAATTTTTATAAAATATCTTTATACCAAGAATAGAAAACATGAAACCCAGGAACACTGAATACTTTTAAAGTAGCAACTGTTATTAAATATCCCTAGGAATAAATTTTATCAAGTACCAGTATATTAAAATAAAAATTAAATTTTACTAAATGACCAATGAGAACATCTGAATGTGCAGAGCTACACTACAGTCATTTCTGGAACAACTTTCTATAAATTAAATATAATCCAATAAAAATCTAGCTGAAATATTTTAATAATAAACAACTTGTGTATGAAAGGATAAAAAGTGTCAAATCACCAAGTATGAAAAAGTGGTTGAATGAAAAAAATTCCCTCTAATAGGTATGAAAACCCAGTCTTTTAGCAGAAAGATAAAAATGACTCTATTGAGTGAATTAGAACATTTGGAAATAGACTCCAGTGCACTTGACAGAAATGGCCTCACAGTTCAATGATTAAAGAGCTGCTCCCTAAGTTGATGGGGTTGAACAAAAACTGGCCCTGAATATGGAGAAAACTTAATGTGGATATAATTCATTTCTGTAACTGAACAGAGTGGGAGATGGGGAGGGGAAGTTTGCCAGAGGAATTCAAATCCTCTATAAGGTAAAATAGCAAAGCTAAATGGAAAAAAGTTAGAAAGAAAAAATATCTTGTGACTTACTAATGAGCACAAGGTCAAGTAATGCCCCAAGGGAACAAGATTATTAGGAAAAGGAAAGTTAGGGGGAAGACTGAAACATATCAAAATTCTGCAAATTAACTGAACAAAACATACACTTGGAGAAGAGATTTGTGAGTCAGAAAGTGACAAGGGCCTAACACCTAAAGAATATGAGGAATTTAAACAAATAAAAAGGAAGATAGTAAGTCCAAGAAAAAAATTATAATGGGCTAAATATGGAATAGAACTTAAAAGCAACACAAACAAAAAAAGGTTTTAAGCTTACTTTTGGTTAAATGAAAATGTGACAAAATTAATGAAATAACCAGTCAGTTAAAGGGTTTGAAAATAAAATACTTGTATAATATAACCAAGTAATTCCACTTTTGAGACTGTATCATTTTACAGGAATGCTCACACCAAACCAAGTTTCAGGAATATCATACCATTACTGACTGTGCCAACAATCAATTGGATTTACTCTAATGACCAAAAATAAGGGAGAAATAAGTAAAACCACACAGACCCATCATTACAGTATGCACCAGAAAGAAGACAAAGCCTGTAACTATTTAATCATGAAGATGACAACAATACAGAGTTCAGTGAGAAATGTAAGGCAGAGTGAAATGTGTGTGACAATGCATGTTAGTATGTAATTTGTTTATATGCAGGGTCTAGCTTTTGATATTATCTGGGGCTTGTCACATATCTGAGGACATATGCATCAGAAACTAAGAATTATGCCTTTCTGGAAATGGAAAGTAGGTTTGCAAGGTCTTGTAGGGATTGACCTTTATAGAAACAGATGACAATGAAAATTTGGTGTATCCAAACATCTTTGTCATGTGGCCAAATCAATGCTTATAATAAAATATATAGGAATATATTTTTAGAAAAGAATTCAGAAATACCTGAAATGAGTTTTTTTCTTAGGGTAAAAGCAAAACTTTGAAACATTAAAAGAAATTTTAATCATGATGTACAGGAAGGAGATTCTGTAGATGGAAATGGAAGTGACAGTTTCACACCCCAAAACACTCCCTTCCCGTCATCTATATTACATATTCCTTTTGAGTGTTCTAACAAACAACAGAATTTTGCTACTGTCTATAATTGTACCATGCTAAGGTAAGATCTACAACAAGTTTTTCACTTCCCAATATACTTTATCCCATACATTTTGTGTTTTATTTGGAGGGGTGTTGTTCACTTTGGTTTTCAAAAAAATTTATAGCAAAACAGGATTTCTTGGAATTTATACTGACAAATTGTGTTGTAGGAAAACACAATTCAATGAATTTCTCTGGCAGGTGTGGACCTTAGAATTGTAAGTGACAAGTTAAGTTTATAAGCAAAAACTGAGCAACACAAGAAGGTTCTGATTAATGAAAATAACCTGAACTCTGAAATGGAGTGGCTATAGCTACAACTTATTGACTCCTTTTTCAACCACACTTTCTGTCATTAACTACATCACCAACTTTTCAGTTTAATCATTGTTTTACTTAAAAATGTCACTCAAATATTCCAAGTTATTCTTCAATTTTATAAATTATAGTCACAAAATCTTAACATAGGTCCCTTTATTATAGAGCCTACCTTTCTTCATTTGTTACCGCTTCTAAACTAATATATTCTTAATGAAATTAATAAAAAATTGAATTAAAATGTAAATTAAGTATAAAAATAAAGTAAATAACAATATGTAATTTATTAAATGTAATGAACAATAACTTATATCATTATGTTTTTCACTTTATAAACATGAGATATTTATTTTTCTAACTACCTTCATCTGTGTTTTCTTCCAATGAGTACTGAAAACCATTTTCCTTCTTATATTTTAAAAAATATGCAGCAATTTCTAGTTTCCCTGCAAGGAAGCTATTTTAGAAAAATTGGTTATCCAGAAAGTTAATTTCACCTCCAATAAAAGTGATTAGATGACTATTGTTACATTTGAATATTATATTTTAAACAATATTTTCATATAAATTATACTTATGGAGTCTTTTAAAGACTTGGCTGCTATGAAAATATGAGTTATTAAAACTTCTGTGTTTTAGCAAGCAACCAAATGACCTGTTTCATTTCAAAGCTTAGGTTTTATTTCTATCGTAGAATAGAGGATTATTTAGTTACAAAAAGCGAAAACTGTTCAATTATTACCATTTGGAGGGATGATAAGTGAGAGTGCGATGGCAGCTTTCCTCCATGTGTGCTGAGCTGCGGAGGCTGACCAGCTGCAATGCTGTGACTCAAATGAGAGGTCAGCCACCTGCAACCTGTGGGTTTTGGGCCATTAGTCAGACTCAGTGAGTTTACTTCACAGTAATGGCTATATAGTAAGTTGTACATTACAAGGTAATATGAAAATTAAAATACCCCATGCAGCATATATCACAAACATTGGCCTAATGAACATTTTTAAGTATTTACAAGCTGTAATAAATACGTATTGCATTCAGTTACACTTAATTGTGCTTTGAATATATATAACTTTTATTCCAGAAAATAATTTTATTACATCTAGGAATCTACATCTGGATAAAGTACAACTTAAAAAATAAGAAAAAGTAATTAAATAATTAGAACCATGTTTGTCTTAAAAATTTTCAAGGGGATTACCGGTTTCCGGGTCCCCCTGCATTCTCCAATATGCAGTCTTTCTCTTCTCTTTTCTCCAACTAAATTCTCTACAAATAAAATCTTTCCAACTTCTGCTAAAAAAAAATTTTCAATGTATTTTACAGCAATTCTAATCAGTCTGTTCACAAACATGTGAACAGTCACATTTTTCTGTGCAAAACAACCTAGCATAGGTGTTATATGGCATTTAGACACAAAGCTGTCGAATTCTTTTATGACACATCTGGAAGGAGACAGAATATTGAATAGAAGAAACTTAGCAATAGGTGACACCTCAAAATCACTATCAGAAATAATGATGATGGCAACTTATTTTTTAATCAAGAACTTTATAATATACATTAATCATAGTTCCCCACAGAAATGGAAAGAAATATGTATATTTCTCATGAGAACTCACTAACATGAGTATGAGGTTAAATCCCACAATCTGCCTCTGCAGACTGGAGAACAAGGAGAGCAAGTGGAATTAATTCAGGTCAAGTCTGAAGGCCTAGGAACCTCTGTAGTTAGTGCGGCCAAGTCTCCAACAGGCCACTGGCATAAATCATGAAATCTGAAGGCCAAAGAAGATGGAGCATTATGTCTAAAGACAGAAAATATGGCCTTACCCCAAGGAAAGAGAAAATTTACCCCATATTCCTTTCTTTTCTGTTCAGTCCTCCATAGATTGGAAGATGACTACAGACATAAGTGAAGATAATACTCTTCAGGCAGTATACTGACTCAAAGCCGAATCTCGTCAGGAGGTGTTTTCAGAGACACACCCAACAATAATGTTTCATCAGCCTCTGGATGCCCTCTACCCTGGTTAAGTTGACACATAAAAATTAAACACACAATGCATTTAATTATTGATTTAATCATTCTTTTTGAAAAGTTGTTAAGCCAAGCTGGTCTTAGAGAATATAAGCTATAGTCAATATTCTCCTGTGTTCATGCATGATAGACTGTGCAGAAAGCAGAACACCTATAAGCTAATTCAGGTTGTTTGGAAAGCAGAATTAGGCCAATCCATTTATGATATAGCCTGAAATTACTGAAAAGCCTTTGCTTGATAGAGGCCACAGATTAATAAGGACTTATTAAGTAGAATTTTTTGAGAGCATGTTCAAGGCATCTCAGTGATAGAGATAGAGATACATGAAAATAAACCCAATAAAATGCAAAATTAGTGGAATGAGCATAGAAGTTATGAAAGAGCTGGAATTGTTGCATAATTATCAGTTGGTTAAACAGAAAGAACTTTATAAATACAGTAGAAAGATTTCTAGTCTTTTAAGAATAAGATTGGGATTGGAAGCATGACTCAGTGGTAGAGTACCTGCCTAGTAAGCACTGAGTTCAAACCACAGTACTGCTTAAAAAAAAATATTGATTAAGAGGTGATTATATTAGGCAAGTACATGAAATTTTAGAAGAACCACTGGCTGCATGTGTTTGTGGAATACTGCGTAGGCCTGATAAGAATAGATTTTCACCTGAAACTTGGATAATGAACATCAATTTTATTTTATAAAAATAAAAATTAGCAGAACTGTGTAAATATGGCTTTCTACATATGTTCTTTAAATATTCAATAGTTTTCCCATCATCATACTTTTTTATTGTTATTCACATCTTATGTGTTGTCTCTATATAATTTGAATATATTTTATTCACGTCTTGTACACAAAAAGTCATACCTACCAGGGTGTTTCACACCATCTTTTAGACCAAGAATTGCCAGATGTTTTTGTAAAGTGCCAGGTAGGAAATACTGAAGTGCCAGATCAGGAACACTATTTTAGATTTGGGGAACCATACATTCTGAGTTAAAGGTACTAGACTGTCACTGTATCACAAAAGTAATTTAAGCAACCATAAATGGATGACTGGCTATGTTCCAATAAAACTTTTAAGTATCAGAATTTGACACACAAATTCTGTGTGCTAATCCCTTCCCTGCACACTTAAAATATCTAATGATTTTTCTGATATCAGTGTTTACATATCTCTCTCACTCTTGCTTCAAACTCATTGGTAGAAATGACATTTCAATACTTTCTCAGGGCTATGTAATTTTGATTTTTATTGTTTGTCATACAAATTTTTAAGATGCTTTTTTCTTTTCCTTTTTCTTTGTGTCGTAGTAGAACTGATACATAATGTGAAAGGCAACATGAAATTGAATCTTTCTTATAATATACTGAGGACACAAAATATAATTCGTATAAATTTTGGACTTAATTTTAAAAGGAGAAATGATAAAGAGAAGCCTGACAAAAAATTTGCAATTGATAATAACTAACAAATGGGATACGGATAGCTCTGGGGATAAGAAAAAATTCTTAGCAATTAATAAAAAAGATACAGACAACGTAAAATGAAAATAGGCACAAAGTTATAAGTATGGCATTAAAGTAAAAAAAGCCATTTGATCAGAATACAAAAGCTCTTCAAAACCTCACTATTAATGATGGAAGAATCATGGAAGAGCAAATTTAAGCAATATCATTACTGATATTACTGTACCAATGATGACAAATATTCAACCTGCTCATCCAGTTGACTAAAACAGTTTTTAAAATGATCACCACAATGCAGTATTGGTAGAGTTGTAGAACAAGAAGATATTCATAAATTGATTTGGAGAATATGGATTTATAGAGAACTAGAAAATAATGATCATTTGTTATGGTTTAAAAGTGAAATGCTCCCCTCTGCGCCAAGGCTCCTGTATGTGTTAATGAAAGCTTGGTCCCCAGCTGGTAGCACTAGTGTGGAGGTGATCTTAGAAGGTGGGGCCTACTCCCAAGAAGTAGGTCACTGGGGGCACACCTTGATGGTATAACTTGGGGGATAAACCTTAGGATTCTTCTTGAGGCCTGTATGTCACCACCCCTTCCCTGACTCCCTCTTCTGTTTTTCCCAGCCACAATAAGGTGAGAAACTTTGCTCACCACCAGCTCCCACTATCATGATATTTGGCCTCGCTTCATGCCCTCAAAATGGATCTAGTTAACCATAGACTGAACCAAAATAAATATTTCCTCATTTTATATTTATCACACAGGTATTTGTCACAGTGATGAAAGCGATGACTAAGACATTATTACACAGTAATTAGGCCCTGTGCCCATGTAATCTCCAGAAACTCTATTCCTAAATGTATATTCTTCAAAAAACCTGGTACCTATATCTCAAGGTATATGTATGTGATTGAACATTTTAACTTATTTTCAATGGCCCAAACTGGTACCAAATATTCAGGCAAAGAATAAGTCAGTTTTGATATATTTACATACTTGAATATTACACTGCAAAAATAATTAATAAATTAGTGCTATTTTAATATGAAGCAGAACTATCACTAACAAAATGATTATGAAAAATACAGTGAAATTTAATGTAAATTTGGTTTGATACAATTTATATAAATCACTACAACAACTTTTAGCAATTTTAGAGGTAGAGTGAGTGCTTAAAGGGTCCACAGAATTTCTCTCCCCCTTTGAGTCACATACACTGCATATTTCTTGGGAATCTGAATGTGGTAGATACTGCTACTATCTTAGTTTTTGTGAAAGAATGAAGTGAATTTAACATAAGGGATTATTGGAGCAATCTTAATCTAGGGACATGATGCTGTTCTTTAAAATGATTTGTTGGTGAGAAGGTTTGGTCGAACAGTTGCTGGCTTGAAGATACATGGAAGTAAGCTGGAGGTGTGGCTCAAATGGCAGAGCACTTGCCTGGTAAGCATGAGACCTTAACTTCAAACCCAAGTACATCAAAAACTTTTTTAAAAGGTCAGTAAGTTCATCTAAAAAAGACTTTCACAGAGCTGAGACCTACCTCAGATGTGAGGCAGCACAGAACTGGTGATAGCCAACAACCTGTACAAACTTGTAAGTATATTGTTTCCTAACACATCCATACCAGAACTCATCCTGGTCAGAACCTTGATTTCAGCTTTCTGACACCATGAGCAAGTAATTCATCTCCATTTCACAATTTAAAACTTTTACAGGTCATGAAACTGAAGAAAGTAAATTATTAACAAAATAGAGAGAACCAAGGCTTTTGTATGAAAGATATCAAATATGTGTGGTAATTTAGCAGTTAGAGAACAGAAGCAATGAACTTGTATCATGGATGGTAAGGTTCAAGGAAGAACATTATAGGCATGTAGAGGTACATGCCTATAATCGCAGTAAATTGTGAGGTTGAGGCAGGAGTATCATGAATTTCGAAGCTAGCCTGGTCAATATGGCAAGACTCTGACTAAAAAAAACATAATCTTGAGCTCATTGTTTTAAGCTGTACTTGATGAAAAAAATGCAACAAAGAAATGGGGTCAGCAAAGCAGTTGCTAGTTTGTAGGTAGAACTGAAATAAAATATACAGAAGCAGTAATTTTAGAACTTGAATATAAACTAGCCAATACACTCTGGGAATAAGTATGGGGGTTTCCCAGAAAAACTGCAAATGTAACTTCCATATCATTCAGCTACAACACCCTTTGGTATATACCCAAAGGAATCAAATGCAGTACACAACAGGAAAACTTGCACACGCATGTTTATTGTGGCACTACTCACAATAGTCAAGTTATGGAATCAATCTAGGTTCCCATCAACAGTTGAATGGATAAAGGAATTATGGTGTAGATAGATGATAGATAGATAGATAGATAGATAGATACACAATGGAGAATTCAGCCATAAATATTTACTTGATTATGACATTTTCAGGAAAATGGATGGAACTAGACATCATCTATTAAGAGAAATAAAAGGCTGGTGCAGTGGCTCAAGTGGTTGATCACCTGCCTAGCAAGTGTGAGACCCTGAATTCAAGCCCCAGGACTGCCAAGGAAAAGAAAAGAAAGAAAAAAAGAAGTCAGAATAAGAAAGACAAATATCACATGCTTTTTCTCATATGTGGAATCTAAATTTTAAAAAGTCCATGAAAGACGAATGAGACCAGCAGGAATGGAAAGGAGAGACAAGAGGTGGTGATGAAGGGCTGTACATGATCAAAATACTTTGTATACATACATGAAATGTCATAATGAAACTCATTATTTATATAATTAATACATACTGGTAAAAATTTTTAAGGAAAGAATTTCAAAACTTGTAGAGTTTAAAGATACAACTGTTTTGAAAGATCTGCTAAAATCCAACTTTAAGGGAAAAACTCAATCCAAAGGCAGGGCTGTGAAGATAGGCCCTCAGAATAAAGAAAACACCTAGACGCAATTTTCACATCAGTTGTTGAAATTGAGGAGGAAGATGCTAGAGTCTATAAAACCTCTTTGGTGGGAAAAAGGCAGTAAAAAGGCTACCAGTTTGGTCTCCAAGCCTACAGAGAGTTTTGTTTCCTCAAATAAATATGTCAGGTTTTTAAATAGTTGTACTGCCACTTATACCTCTAGCTGGATTATAATAGAATGTGATTAGTCTTCCTGAGGGGATACTGCACAGAAATACTCTTACAAGTTATCAAGGCTTGCTCACCAACATGGAGTAGATCTCCCTTTATGCCCTAGTTAATGAGAAGTAGCAGCACTTGCCAAGAGAAATTTCAGAATTTCTCAAGAGTTGTTACTATTTATGCCTCTGATTCTTCTTTTTGTTGAATGGAATAATTTACTAATGTACTTTCTGTATCTATAAATATACCTATCTGAAAATTTCATATTAAAGGAGTTACACAATATATGTTTTTTGTGATTGATTTCTTTTACTTAGATGTTTTCAAGTGTCATCCATCATGGAGTATTTGCCAGTATTCATTTGTATCAGTACAGAATTGTATTAATAGCTGAACAATATTCAGTTATATAGATATATCACATCATACTCTTTCATTCATTTATCAGTTGTTTGACATTTGAGTTATTTTCACTTTTACTACTAACAAAGCTTCTATGAACTTTGACATACATATTTTAGTACAGTCACATGTTTCCATTTTTTTTTACTTCCATGTATAAAAGAATTGTTGGGTCATTTTTAATTCTATATGTTATCTTTTAAGAAACTACCAAATGTTTTCCAAAGTGACTCAGCATATAGATTTATATCTATATGGTGACATTTTGTCACCCCAACTGAGAAAAACAAACTGTCACTTCCCTATTCACTCTGAATTTTAGTATGTGACTTTCTATAATTACCAGAGTTTTAATGGCACTAACCTGAGCAGAGGGTTTAAATATGATTACAAATTTGACTTGCCCTCTTGTGCTCCTGTTGCTGTTATAAGAAAATCTTACCCCGTATAGCTACTGAGCCTTGTGTGACAACACTAAAAGACATGAGCTTGACCAATGGCCTAAGTCCTAGCCTCTCTGGAACAGTCAAACACAGTTGAGGCAAGCCAGGTTGATCAAAACACAGTGATATCTTCAGAACTGTGAGAAAGCAGTACAATTTTTCTGCGTGTTCCAGAACAGTCAGACAAGATTACGATGAATAATAATGTCCAATACCTACTTCTAAATAAATATAGAAAATGTGCTTATATGCACGCTGCTCCTTATTTCTAATCTTAGAGACATACTTTACAGTGATGTGGTTTTTGGCATTAATTTTCAAGATGAATATTATATACAGAAGTATATCTGTCAATACAGTACCCAAAATCTAGGTCTACATAGTGTATTAGAGAAGACATATTTTAACATTTTTCTGTACCTGGATTTTGCTAAACATAGAATATTTGAAAATTTCTGGAGATATTTTTGTTACAACTGGCAGTGCTGTTGACAACTGGCAGATAAGACCAGGTCATTGCCAAACATTTTACAATGTACAGGAGAACAACCTACCACAACAAAAAAAGTATTATTAATCTCAAATATCAATAATGAAAATATTGAGAAAAACTGGCCTATTCATTATAATATCATAATTAATAAATATAATTAAATAAAACACTAAATATACAGTTGAAGATATATTAGAGAGGTATTAGTCTATAGTGCTGGAGATTGAACATGTGAGGCAAGTGCTCTATCACAAACTGGTTTTCTTTGTTGTTGTTTGATTTTGAGACAGGGTCTGCTGTTACCTTTCACTAGGGTGGCCTTGAACTTACAGGCCTTCTGCTTCTGTCTCTCGAGTAGCTGTTATTACAAGTATGTGACGCTTAAGATATTTATAGGGGATTTTGAATAGTGACTATTAGCATAATGCTTAAATAATACACTTAAGTTGTAAAAAATTAAGTGTATAATAATATATTGTGTTATGAAATATAAATTATCAAAACTCTATGTCATGTGTGAATAAATAATATACATACAAATCAAATCAGACATACTGTACTTTTCAAAGGATATCAACAACCTCTACTTTTGAATATTTTCATTGCGTTTCTATTACCTCAAAAATTTATACTGAGGAATGAATATATGTTTAGATAACATGAGTCATTTTTCTCTAACAGAAAACTGTATTCACTTGTAAGGTTAAATCAGAATTCATCATATGCAATGCAAACCTAATTCAACCATTAGCTCAAACTTGAGCTAAGAATAATAATTAAGCTCCTTATTAAGTAGAAATCACACAGCTCTTTTGCTGTCTTCTAATGTCATCTCTGTAAAGCTAGTAATGCTTGAATGCTTTAGCATCATCCTAAAAATAGTCAACAAGGTGCTTCACATAAACTCCAAGTTGGAGGAAATTTAACTCTTTATGGATATAGCCTACTATTATCAGTTTTATATAAAATTTTACATTCAGTATGTATTATAATCCAAATTATGAAACTCATTAAATTTTAATCAATATTTTATATCACTAGTCTTTGAATAAGTATTTTTGAGTTATTTCATTATAAATATTAATTGTATAAACTGATTTGGAGTATTCTATTTAACTAATTTTATTTGATTTTTTAAAAATTGTTTTTGTGTTTAGTCTGATTTTCAACATACTGTCTTTTGGGGGAGAGTGAAGTATTTTGCATTTTCAAATATTGAAAATAAAATTTTAAGTGGAATTTTCTTAAAGTACATTGACCACAAGATAAGTCTGCAGTGAAGTCATCATGTTTTATATTCTATGAATATAAATTATTTGTTAATTTCTGTGTTCCTTATTCTTTCACTTATTCAAATGATATACATTTATTATATTTAAAGGGAAATTAAGAAAATTGTAATTTCATGCTTCATTTAGAAGTATTGCATAAATTGTTGTGAGAATTAAGTGACTTAATTCTTGTAAAATACTTGGAAAAATAGGACAGTGATGCATGTTTCATAAGTTTTTACATCATTGTTAACATTGTAACCAAGGAATGAATACTAAGTAATATTTACTGATTCAAACAAAGTGCTTTACAGATAAGCTTAGCTAGGGACTGTGATGACAAAATAAAAAGTAACTATTGAGGATCCAAGATGGCAACTAGAGGGCGGATGCAGACAACATGAGCTCCATAAATCAAAAATCTTGCTGAGACTCTGGAGCCACACTTGGCAGAAAAAAACCACCAAGAAGAAGCAAAACTCCAACACCCTGAACTCCCAGCCTGCACAAAGCTTCTCCATGCCATGTTTCACTGAGACAGCAGGTGTTGTGAAACCAGACACAGGCTCCAAACATGCTTGGTAGACACAGACCAATAGGTGAGCAAATAAGCAGCACACAGTACTCCTTGACAGATTGACCCCTACCCTGCAAAAAAAAAGAACTGAATAAAGAACAAGGAACTGAAAAGAACCCATAGCACAGGGGATGGGGTTCTCTGATTGCACTGGAGAAGGGGGGAGGGCAAGGAGCTGATCTCTGCATGAACTTTCAGTAAACAAAGACTGGAAAGGCAGAAGGACCAAAAGTGAGTGGGTGATAAGCCACTGCCTGAAATAGGGCACATAGCAGTCCACAAAACTCATCTCTGAGGCAGTGAGCAACATCAAAAGTCAAATGATGTTGAAAAATTGAAAAACAGTCAGCAAACCAGCATAACACACTGACAGCAGAGACAGCTGTCAGATCTCTGACCTTGTCCCAGACAAAGGGTGCGAGGCAAAGAAACAAGCCCCCAATAAGCCAACACAGAAAAATCCAACTCCAAAGCAGGACAGCCAGTGGGCCACAGAATTTCCAGAACCTGAGGACAGCCACACCTCACTGAGGAAGGAGCTGACTAAGCAGCTGCCACTGAAGACAGGAAAAAAATCTGGAAAGTCTTCCCAACCACCTGACTAGACTAAGACAGAGCTTCTCTTAAATACCAACACCAGGACTGAATGTTGAAAGAGTAACACCAGAACTACTAAGACTGAAATTCTATTGTTCCTGAACCTGAAATTGTTTTTGTGTTTGTTTTGTTCCCTTTTTGTTTGTTCACCATGTCACCCTGTTGATTTCTTTGGTTTTCTCTCTTTTTTTTTTCTTTTCCTTTTTTTTCTTTAGTTTCACTATTGTAGTTAGCTGATAATAAATTACACACAGACCAGGGACAGAAACAGCACCAAGTGAAGCAATGGGAAGATGAAAAAGGGATGGAAACCATTCTCCCCTCCCCCAAAATAAATTAATACAGGATTCAGAGGGAAATGAAGAAAATGTATAACCAGTGCCAGACCCCAACAAAACAAAGATAAACTATGACAAGGAACCCAAAGAAGCCCACAAGAACACTCTGAAAGAAGAAATCCTGCAAGTAATCACTGAGAACTTCATGGAGCTGTTACTAGACATGGTCAACCAAAACATACAAGAGGCACTCAAGAAATTCCAAGACAACAAAAGTAAAGCTATGAGAAGACACAAAAACAAATAAATGAACTCATAAGAGCCCTAAATAAATACCAAAGTGAAACAGAGAACACCATAAATAGAGAGATAAGTGAATAAAGGATGAAAATAGACAATGTTAAACAGGAAGTGACCCATGATATGGAAAACCTAAATAAAAAGAATGAAATAGAAATACAAAACACAAAGGAAAGTCACTCCAGCAGACTAGACCAAGCAGAAGAGAGAATCTCAGACATGAAGATGAAATGGAAATTCAAGGAAAAACTGAAGAGCTCAAGACCTGTGAAGGAATATGCAAGATGTCATAGACTCTATCAAAAGACCAAACCTGAGAATCATGGGCATTGAAGAAGGAGAAAAGGTGCAAGAAAAAGGAATTAATAATATATTCAACAAAATAATAACAGACAATTTCCCAAATCTATAGAAAACTATACCCATTCATGTACAGGAACCCTCCAGAATACCAAACAGACTTGACCAAAGTAGAACTACTCCACAACATATTATCATTAAAACAACAAACACAGAGAATAGAGAAAGAATACTGAAGGCTGTAAGAGAGAAAAAACAAATAACAAAAAAAGGTGAACCCATCAAAATCACAGCAGTTTTCTCAATGGAAACCTTAAAAGCAAGAAGAGCATGGGGTGAGGTATTCCAGGAACTGAATGAAAATAACTTCAACCCCAGGATACTCTACCCAGCAAAATTATCATTCAAAATAGATGGAGCAATGAAAATCTTCCATGATAAGCAGAAACTAAAGCAATATATGACCACCAAGCCACCACTACAAAAGATTCTCCAAGGAATACTACACACAGAAAATGAAAGCAAACAAAACCATGAAAGGACAGGCAGTACAAAACCACAGGAGAAAAAAAAGGCAAGAAATCAGAGAGTAACATTGATTCAGCTGCACACAATCGAACCCTTAAACAACAAAAACAACTAAATGACAGGAATCAACACACACCTATCAATACTAACATTGAATGTTAATGGATTTAATTCCCCCATTGAAAGACACTGTTTGGCAAACTGGATTAAAAAGGAGGATCCAAAAATCTGTTGCTTACAGGAGACCCATATCATTGACAAAAATAAGCACTGGCCCAGGTGAAAGATTTACCTAGTCAACAGCCCCTGAAAACAGGCATGAGTAACAATACTTATCTCAGACAAAGACTTCAAACTTACAATCATCAAACGAGATAAAGAAGGACACTCCATACTAATAAAAGGGGAAATACACCAAATGGAAATAACAATTATCAACCTGTATGCATCCAACATTAATGTACCCAATTTCAACATACTCTGAAGAACCTAAAAACATATATAGACACCAACACAGTGTAGTGGGAGACTTTAATACCCCCTTAACACCAACAGATAGGTCATCCAAACAAAAATCAATAAAGAAATTCTTGAACTAAATCACACCATAAGTGGATCTAAGGCATAATATACATTCTTCTCAGCAGCTCATGGAATCTTCAAAATCAATC
The DNA here is from genome assembly GCF_047511655.1 of Castor canadensis. Classification (NCBI taxonomy): domain Eukaryota; kingdom Metazoa; phylum Chordata; class Mammalia; order Rodentia; family Castoridae; genus Castor; species Castor canadensis. The sequence goes on from NC_133391.1 coordinate 167,089,481, forward strand.
ATATCTTAGGGCACAGAGCAAGCCTTAGCAAATATAAGAAAATAGAAATAATCCAATGCATTCTATCTGATCACAATACATTAAAACTAGAACTCAACAAGAAAAACAACAGTAAAAAACATGCAAACAATTGGAAGCTGAACAACATTGCTCAATGATCAATGACTCATTGGTGATTAAAAGGTTCCTAGAATTTAATGAAAATGAAAATATGACCTACTGGAATCTATGGGACACAGCGAAGGCAGTCCTAAGAGGAAAGTTTATAGCCATGAGTGCATATTAAAAGGACTGAAAAATCTCAAATGAGTGACCTAATGCTAAACCTCAAACTCCTAGAAAAACAAGAAGCAAATTCCAAAACAAGCAGAAGGAGAGAAATATTAAAAATAAGGGCCACTTCACCCCTGTTAGAATAGCCATCATCAGCAACACCACCAACAGGTGTTGGTGAGGATGCGGGGAAAAAGGAACCCTCTTACACTGTTGGTGGGAATGTAAACTAGTACAACCACTCTGGAAAAAAATTTGGAGGCTACTTAAAAAGCTAGACATCGATCTACCATTTGATCCAGTAATACCACTCTTGGGGATATACCCAAAAGACTGTGACACAGGTTACTCCAGAGGCACCTGCACACCCATGTTTATTGCGGCACTATTCACAATAGCCAAGTTATGGAAACAGCCAAGATGCCCCACCACTGACAAATGGATTAAGAAAATGGTATCTATACACAATGGGATTTTATGCAGCCATGAAGAAGAACGAAATGTTATCATTCGCTGGTAAATGGATGGAATTGGAGAACATCATTCTGAGTGAGGTTAGCCTGGCCCAAAAGACCAAAAATTGTATGTTCTCTCTCATATGTGGACATTAGATCAAGGGCAAACACAACAAGGGGATTGGACTATGAGCACATGATAAAAGCGAGAGCACACAAGGGAGGGGTGAGGATAGGTAAGACACCTAAAAAACTAGCTAGCATTTGTTGCCCTTAATGCAGAGAAACTAAAGCAGATACCTTAAAAGAAACTGAGGCCAATAGGAAAAGGGGAACAGGTACTAGAGAAAAGGTGAGATCAAAAAGAATTAACCTAGAACGTAACACACATGTACAGGAAATCAATGTGAGTCAATGCCCTGTATAGCTATCCTTATCTCAATCAGCAAAAGCCCTTGTTCCTTCCTATTATTGCTTATATTCTCTCTACAACAAAATTAGAAATAAGGGCAAAATAGTCTCTGCTGTGTATTGAGGGGTGGGGGAGAGGGAGGGGGCGGAGTGGGTGGTAAGGGAGGGGGTGGGGGCAGGGAGGTGAAATGAACCAAGCCTTGTATGCACATATGAATAATAAAAGAAAAAGGAAAAAAAAATAAGGGCTAAAATCAATAAAATAGAAACAAAAAAGCCATACAAAGAATCAATGAAACAAAAAGCTATTTCTTTGAAAAAATAAGTAAGATTGACAGACCCCTGGCAAACCTAATTAAAATGAGGAAAGAAAAAACCCAAATCAGTAAAATCAGAACTGCCAAAAGGGAGATAACAACAAATACCACAGAAATCCAGGAAATCATCAAAGACTCCTTTGAGAACCTATATTTTAATAAATTTGAAAATCTTGAAGAAATGGACAGATTACTAGATACTTATGACCATCCAACACAGAACCATGAGGATATTAATCACCAGAATAGATCTATAACACAAAATGAAACTGAAGCAGCGATTAAGAGTCTCCCAAAAAAGAAAAGTCCAGGACCTGATGGATTCTCTGCCGAATTCTATCAGACCTTTAAAGAAGAACTAACATCAATCCTACTTAAACTGTTCCATGAAATTGAAAGGGAAGGAACACTACCTAACTCATTCTATGTAGCCAGTATTACACTCATCCCAAAACCAGACAAAGACACCTCCAAAAAAGAGGAACTATGGTACAATTTTCTTAATGAACACAGATTCAAAAATCCACAATAAAATAATGGTAAACTGAATCCAACAACACATCAGAAAGATCATTCACCATGACCAAGTCAGCTTCACCCAGGGATTGAGGGGTGGTTCAACATATGCAAATCAATAAATGTAATATAGCACATTAATAGAGGCAAACACAAAAATCACTTGTTCATCTCAATAGATGCAGAAAAAGACCACGTCATGATCAAAGCTCTAAGAAAACTAGGAACAGAAGAAAAGTACCTCGACACTGTAAAGGCTATATATGGCAAACCTAAAGCCAACATCATACTTAATGGTGAAAAACTGAAATCATTTCCCCTAAAATCAGGAATGAGACAAGGGTGCTCACTATCCCCACTCCTATTCAACATAGTACTGGAATTCCTTGCCAGAGTAAATAGGCAAGAAGAAGAAATAAAAGGAATACAAATAGGTAAAGAAACTGTCAAAATATCCCTATTTGCAGACGATATGATCCTATACCTTAAAGACCCAAAAAACTCTACCCAAAAAGTCTTAGACATCATAAACAACTATAGAAAGGTGGCAGGATATAAAATCAACTTACAAAAATCATTAGCTTTTCTATACACCGACAACAAACAAATTGAGAAGGAATATATGGAAACAATTCCATTTACAATAGCCTCAAAAAAATCAAATACCTAGGATAAACTTAACGAAGGATGTGAATGACCTTACAAGGAGAATAACAAACCCCTGAAGAAAGAGATTGAGGAAGACTACAGAAGATGGAAAGATCTTCCCTGCTCATGGATTGGTAGAATCAACATAGTAAAAATGGTGATATTACCAAAAGCAATCTACATGTTTAATGCAATTCCCATCAAAATCCCAAATGACTTTCATCACAGAGATTGAAAAATCTACCCTAAAGTTCATTTGGAGACACAAGAGACCACCAATAGCCAAGGCAATACTCAGTAGAAAGAGCAATGCTGGAGGTATCACAATACCCGACTTCAAACTATATTACAAAGCAATAGCAATAAAAACAGCATGGTACTGGCACAAAAACAGGCATTTATACCAGTGGAACAGAATAGTGGACCCAGATATGAATCCACACAGCTACGCCCACCTTATTTTTGAGAAAGGGGCCAAAACATATGATGGAGAAAAGACAGCCTCTTCAGCCAGTGTTGCTGGGAAAAGTGGCTATCTATCTGCAAGAAACTGAAACTAGATCCATGTTTATCACCCTGTACTAGTATTAACTCAGCATGGATCATGAACCTTAATATTAGACCCAAAACTCTGAAGTTAGCATAGGAAGGAGCAGGGGATACTCTGGAAGTAATAGATATAGGCAAGGACTTCCGCAATAGAACCTCAGCAGCTCAGCAAATAAGAGAAAGGATGAACAAATGGGACTTCATAAAACTAAAAAGATCTATATGTCAAAAGAAATGGTCTCTAAACCGAAGAGAGCACCCACAGAGTGGGAGAAAATATTTGCCAACTATACATCAGACAAAGGACTGATAACCAGAATATACAGGGAACTTAAAAAACTAAGCACTGCAAAAATCAGTGAACCAATAAAGAGATGGGCAACTGAACTAAACAGAACTTTTTCAAAAAAAGAAATTCAAATGGCCAAAAAACTCATGAAAAAATGCTCACCATCTCTAGCAATAAAGGAAATGCAAATCAAAACTACAATAAGATTCTACCTCATCCCTGTTAGAATAGCCATCATTAGCAACACCACCAACAACAGGTGTTGGCGAGGATACAGGAAAAAGGAATCCTCGTACACTGCTGGTGGGAATGCAAGGTAGTGCAACCACTCTGGAAAACAATATGGAAGCTTCTTAAAATCTAAACATAGATCTGCCATATGATCCAGCAATGCCATTCCTGGGGATATACCCAAAAGACTGTGACACAGGTTACTCCAGAGGCACCTGCACACCCATGTTTATTGCGGCACTATTCACAATAGCCAAGGTATGGAAACAGTCAAGATGCCCCACTACAGACAAATGGATTGAGAAAATGTGGTATTTATACACAATGGAATTTTACTAAGCCATGAAGAAGAATGAAATCATTCTCAAGTAAATGAATAGAACTGGAGAACATCATTCTGAGCGAGGTTAGCCAGGCTCAGAATACCAAAAATCATATGTTCTTCCTTGTATGGAGACTTTAGATCTAGGGCAAATACAGCAGTGTTGTTGGACTTGGGTCACATGATAAGAGGAGAGCACATACGGGAGGAATGGGGATAGGTAGAAAATTCAAAACATGAAAGTGTTTGATGTCCCCCCTGCAGAGGAGCTAATACAGAAACCTTAAAGCCACAGAGGTTAATATCTTTAGAAGATCAGGAAATAGTGAAAAGGTCAGATAGAAATGAATCAACTTGGCTTGTAACACATTTGTACATGGGAGCAATGTTAGGAATCTCTCTGTGTAGATATCCTTATCTCAACTAACAAAAACACTTTTTCTTATTATTGCTTATATCTTCTCTTCAACAAAATTAGAGATAAGGGCAGAACAGGTTCTATCTGGAAGCTGGAGGCAGTGGGGGGGAGTGGGAGGGGGAGGAGGTCAGGGGGAGAAATGGCCTAAACAATTTATGCACACATGAATAAATGAATTTAAAAATTTTTTAAAAATCAGAATATAATAATTATTGACAAGATTTGGTGAGAAAGAAAGAGAGAGAGCACTCTGGGAATTAAGAAAGAGGTGACAGTTTAGCTAAAAAGCCTGGGGTAGCAGAAATGAAACACAGAGAAACGTCAGTCTTAAACTCCAAGCCCACTTCAAATTTCCAGTGGGGAAGAAGAACTACAAGTCAAAAAAGTGGTAAGCCTGTGTAGTGTGGACAGTTCACTAATAAAAACAGACCAACAGCAGAAGCCTCTAGTTCATACAAGCTTGAATTCCATGCAGTATGAGATTTTAGTCTAAATGTGACTTCTCCTGCAGGGTGAGTAGCTGTAGAAAAGAAATTCATTAAATGGATAAGAGTGCTATAAACAGGAGCCATCCTGAGAAGGGACCCACTGTCAGGGAAAAAACTATTCTGTGGATCAGAAAACACAGAAAAAAAAAATCACAATTTAGAGTCCTTGGAGACACCCTGCTGAAGTTACTGTGTGAGAGGCAGCATGAGAGATAGTAGTGGAGAGGGGAGGTTCAATCACAGACCCTTGAGATGTATAAGCCTTAGGACATGTGGGGTGAAGCATACAGAGTGGTCAGTGGCCCCACTCTCTTTGGTAAGGATCAAGGCCAGTGTGCATGGCTTACTGTGTGTCCTTCAGTGAAGATGACTGCAGATTTCTCAGTTCCCTCAGCATCTGCTCCAGTACAGAGAATTCTTTCTGTTTGTTTCTGATACTCTGTCCTGGGATATGCTGCCACTTGGACATTTGCTAGGCTCCCAGATATGCAGACAGAGTCCTGTGGAGTGACACACACACCACTGCAGCTTACTGGAGCTAGTGGTGGGTCTTAGTGCACATAAAAATCCTCTGCAGTGGATGCAGCCACTATCCATGGAAGCATGGACAGCACACTCCTTACCAGCCTAGCCAGAAATATGCATAGGACACATGCTACCTACAGTGTCAGCCTGGTTGGTGGGAACTGAAGGTTGCAACATGCCTCAGCTGTGACCTACTACCACCACCGTACCTGACAGAGTCAAGTATTAGAAGACCTGGAAAGAAGCTTTTCCAATCCAAGAGCTTTGACTAAAAGCAACTTTTACATTCTTTTTCTTTTTTTTAATCTCATTAGTTTTTTTACTTTTATCAATTTTCTTTACACATTTTTTAAAAACTCAAAAATATCTTCATACTAAAAACTGCTTTTCTCTCTAACGCTTCCTGTGTTTTGGTTTTTCTTTTTCTTTTCCCTTTGCGCCTTTCTATTTTGCCTCTCATCAACCCATTTTTAGAATTTTGTTATTATTACCTTTTCCTTTTTTAATTTTTAAATCTTTTTTTAGCAGTATTGGAGTTTGAACTATGGGTCTTGTGTTTACCAGGCCACTCGAGCCATGCCTCCAGCCCAATTTTTAACATTTAACTTATTCTATATTATTTTGTCCCTTTTTCCTAATGTTATTGGTATTGTAGATGATGTTTTTAATTCAGTTTTTACTGAATTTCTATTTCCAATTTGTTTTTGTGTCAGTTACTATGGTTTTTAATCTCTTTTCTGAGCAGAATTGAGCATCAAATCTACAAGAGCAGGCTGCTACTAAGAAGATGCTCACAGAAAAACTAGAAGGAATATCCATCCCTACAGATGCTCAAATCACAAAATTAAAATACAAAAAAATATTAAAATGTAATGGAATATGACTGCTTCAAATGTTCACATATATTCAGCAACTGAATTCACAAATACTGACGTGAGTGAAATATTGCACAGGGAGCTCAAAAGATTGATTTTAAAAATGATGAGTCAACTCAAAGCAGATATGCACAAACACCTTGATTAGTTAAGGAAAGTAATACAGGACATGGAAGTGAAATTCAATAAAGAGATAGAATTCTGAAGAAGAATTAAACAGAAGTATTGGAAATGAAAAGGCTCAACAAATCAAATGGAACTTAGAGAACTTCTTCAAGTTGAGACCAAGGAACAGAGATAGAAGCTAAAGGTGAAGTAAAGCTTTTCAGTGAAATAACAGCAGAAAATTCCCATAATGTTGGGAATGATGTGGACATCCAGGTACAGGAGACACTGAATTCCAAGTAGATATGAACAGAGAAGAGACTCCACATAATTTTATAGTCAAACTGTCAAAAGTACAGAAAAAGGAAAAAATATTGAACTGTGCAAGAGAGAAGTGCAAGCCAATTATAAAGGGGAAAATTGTTAAGGATAGTAGAATATTTCTTGGTAGAAACACTAATGAAAAGGAAAACATGGAATGATGTACTCTAAGATAATGAAGAAAATAATTTCCAACTTAGATTACAACAACCTGGAAGTTATCCTTCAGAATCAAAGGAGAAATAAAAAGCATGAATAAAAGGAGTTGATAACTAGAAAATCAACATTAAAAATGATACATTCACAGAAAAGAAGAAGCAAGACAAACACAGAGGAAAGAAAAAAACTCACTGAATGAGTAGATAAACAAATAAGAAATGGGAAATAATCCAGCATAGTTAATTCAGTAAAGCATCAAAACTCTAAGATGAACACAGGAGAAAGAAAGATAGACTATTCAAAAGAATCAAAAGGAAAACAGCAAAGTAATAGGATCTAGGTCATGCCCTTTAATGATGATCTTTAATGTAAATGTTACTTTCCAGTTAAAAGACTTGAAATTTCTTTTTAAAAAAGCAGACTAAGGAATTTTCTGTGTATAAGAAGTTCATCTCATCAGCAAAGACATTCACAAACTGAAAGTCTGCTTTGTTGTAAAATGTAAAATATATTCAAAACAAATAAAATCTAAAAGGAATGAGTAGGTAATTTCATATCCAACAAAGTAGACTTGAAGACAAAGTCTTTGTCAACAGAGACAAAGAAGGTCACTATGTATTGATAAAGCAAATAATCCATCAAGAACATACAACAATTTTAAATATATATAATATATTTACCATATATATAGTATATATATATATATATAGTATATATATATATATATACATACATATATTCATACGGATATATTTACTATATATACATACTGATCATTGGGGCACATATTTTAAAAAACAAATACCACAGGACATAAGTAGAGAGAGAGGTCCCAATAAAATAAATTATACCATTGATCAAGTATAATTTATACCATTGATCAAGTATAATCACGTATACAAACATCTGCAGAATAACATATCCAACAGTGGCGTCATACACATTTCTTTTCATTAACACATGGAACTTTTTTCCAAAAAAAAAAAAAACATCATATTTTAGCCCACAAAGTGAGTGTTGACAAATTTAAAAAAAAAAATTCTTCCATCTTATCAATCATAAAAGTGAAATTAAAAATCAAAATCAAGAGACATACAGAAATTATAAATATACATGATATTGAATAGAGCCCCTTCAAATGAACAATAAACCGTTGAAGAAATCAGGTGGGAAACTTCAAAAATCACAGAATTAAATGAAATTAGAAACATAACATGTGAGAACCTGTGGAAAATGGTGACAGCAGTTCTAAGATAACAGTTTCTTTCCTTGATTGACTACATTTTAAAAAAATCACAGCCCTCAAATAAATAACCTAATAATGCATATCCAGGTACTAGGAAAAAAACAAGCCAAACCCAAAAATTAGAAGAGGAAAGAAATAATAAGTACCAGTGTGGAAACAAATGAAAAAGAAACTAAAAACAATTAAAGGATAAAGGGAGAAGGGTGTGGCCCTGCTTGTTGGACAGCTTGGAGTGGGGGTGGAGTCACAAAGAGTTGGTTCTTTGAAAACACCAGCAAACTTGAAAAACCCTTAGCAAAACCAACCAAAGGAGAGAGAAGACTTAAACAAATAAAATTAGACATGAAATAAATGATATTATAGCAGGTACCACTGAATTCCTTAGGATCATTAGGGGGAATATTGTAAAAAGTTATGTAAGTAAGATGGAAAATCTGGAAAAATTGACACATTTGCAGAAAAGTATGGCCTACCAAAACTGAACCAAAAAAACCATAAAAATTGAAATAAATCAATGACAATATTGAAGCTATAATAAAATGTTTCTCAAGAAAGTATAGCCCAGTTCTGGATGGAGTCAGAGCTAAATTTGACAAGACTTTTAAAGAACTAATAGCAATGTTCCTCAAATGATTTCATAAAGCAAAGAGGCACCCAAGACCCCTCCCTTTGGCTGCAATTGGAGCTGGAAGTCTGTCAGCTAGAGATGCTACAGATCTGTGACCCAGAGTATTGGCTTGATAAATAAGAGCTCTTCAGTTCTGCAATTAATAAATGACCTCCAACAAAACTAAATTTAAAAATGGTAAAGGAAAGAATAAAAATTTGAGGAGGCAGAATCTGAAGAATTTGTGTTAAAAATATGCTGTTCTGATAGAAGTTGAGAGGACAGAGATGCTGCCAACACTTGGGAACCTGAAGAAAATTGATACTGTTCATCGTTAGCTGAAGCATTTCTTAATTCTCAAAAATCTGGTAAATAGAAATATACTACAAAAGAAAATCTTGGCTTAAGGGGTAAAGTGGCTGTCTAGCAAGTACAAGGCCCTAAGTTCAAACCCTAGTAAAATAAAAAAAAAACATTACCTGAAAGTCAATCTGATGATCTGACAATAGCACTTTAAGGAAAAAAAGAGAAGCTGCTGATAAACCAAGAGGGTTTGCCAGAGATCTTGATGCTCTATGAGTGACTGGTACCAGAGACAGCAGTGGAGAAGTATTTTTCTCATGAAATGGAAGAAATTCAGATGAGGCAATGTGGTGCTGGCAAAAAAGGGGAAATATGAATTGTAATTGTTCTTTATAAAGGGACTCACTTAGCATTCTTGTCCAGAAGATGCTCAATGACTGTTTGCAAATATATGTATTTATGTTCACATGTTTATTTATATTTATACTCAAATGTAAAAATCTGGGTCTTGGTTTTTTATTTACTAGGGTAAAAATAAATATATCCTAATGAAAATCAAAATTAATAGTTTGGTTTTGAAAGTAGCATTGAGGTTGTTGTGATTTTGCTTTGTTTGTTTTGGTTTATATCAAAAGGACTGCTTACTTTGAATAACTAAAAGTTTTCTGTTATTTGATTCTTTTATCCAAAAGAAGTATTGATATCATGGGTATTTATTCTGCATTAAAGAACAGCTTTCCCTAAATGTTTGGTGAATTTTCCAAACCAAACTTGATTTTAAGGTGAATTATGGCAGATGGTTTTGAGGTTGTTTTGTTTATTTGTGGTGTGTACATAAAATGCTAATGTAAATAGGGTTTGCTTTGTTTGTAAGCATTCTGCAGAGTAAAACCCTTGGATAGTAAGCCCATGTTTCTGAGATTTCATCATTCTCAGACACCTAAGAAATAAATCATTTCAGTTTAGGTTGAAATTTTTCCTGAAGCTAAAATCTTTCAAGTTAAATACGCAATTCTATGCTTATTCATTTATGAATAATATGGTTATTATTTAAATTGGGTAATTTCAAAGCAGCTACATCAGAATACATATCTGTATTTATAGTCACATAAATGAAACCGTTTATTTCCAAGATTACCGAAAAGAAATTTTTTATTACCACCAACAAACTTCCACATAAGGGGGAATCTGATAAATCCTGTTTTAAGTAGCTCATTAAGACTTAACTGCCCATTTAGAGGTACTAGTGTGCCATTCCTGCACAGAAAGTTAAAATCTGTGTTCTGAAAGGTCATGAATTGTGAAATATCTAAGATTTGGTTCATGGAAACCCAATGACATGGTTAGAGATTTTGGTAATTCAGGAACTGCTGGTGTAAATAGGTGTATAAAATGTTGTGATGTAAATTACTTACCTGGATGTTTTATTTTTCCATAACTCACTTATTACATGCAGATCCAATCTTTTCAGCATTTAGGTTAATCGTTCAGCAGAAGTCAGAAAAAACTGAAGAATTTAGGATATTATCTAATTGTATATTTTTGTCTTACAGTCAATAAGTACTTTCATATTCCTCTAAAAACAGAAAGGGAAAGACTACTTCCAGCTTCATACTAAAACTACCATTACCCTTATACAAAAACCAGAGAAGGACATAATATGAAAAGCAAATGTAAAAAATATCCATGCTGTAATAAATATCCACGATGCAAAATGAATTCAACAACACACTAAAAAATCATGTGCCATGATAAACTCAGTTTGATAATAGGGATACAAGAACAGTTCAAAATATGCAAATCAATAGTCAAAACACAATACATAAATGCAACTAATAATAAAAACCACATGAATATTTCAATAGATGTAGAAAAAGCCTTTGACAAAAATCCACAGTCCTCCATGATAAAAATACCTGAAGATACATTTCTCAGTATGACAAAGACCACCTATGACAAACACATAGCTGATACCATACAGAATGGGGCAAAATTGAAAGCATTTACTGTAAGCTCAGGACCAAGATAAGGGTATCTACAATCACCACTGTTAGTCAATATAGCACTTGAAATTTTAGCTAAATTGATCTGGGAAAAGAAAGAAATAACAATTATACAAAAAGAAAGGAGAAAGTGCAAATGATCCCTGTTTGCAAATTAGTTGATTCTATACTTATAAGACCCGAAAGACTTCACCAAGAAAATACTAGAACTGATGAACAAATTCTGAAAACCATCAGGATAAAAAATTTCAATATAAAAATCTGTCACTTGAGCTAGGTGCTGGTGGCTCTAGCCTGAAATTCTAGCTATTTGATAGGCAGAGATTGGGAGTTTCCATGGATCAAGACCAGTCTAGGTAAAAAGATTTCAAGACCTTGCCTCAACAAAAAAATTTTGAGTATGGTGACATGTGCATGCCATCCCAGCTACTGCATGAAGCATAAATAAGAGATTGCACTCCAGGCCTGTCTGGGCATAAAGTGAAATCCTATGTCAAAAATAACCATAACAATAAGGGCTGGAGGTATGGCTCAAGTTGTAGGGTCCCTGCCTATTAAACATACACAAAAAAAATCTATAGAATTCTTATACAAAAAGAATGAATTATCTGACACAGAAATCAGTAAAACAATATAATTCATAATAACCTCAAAAACACTAAGGATTAAACCTAACCAAGGAGGTAAAAGACCTTCTATAAATAATATAAAACATGAGTCAGAAATTAATGGAGACACAAGAGAGAAAGACCTCCTATAATCATAGACAGGGAGAAATGCCACACTACTGAAAGTGACCTACAGATGCAGTATAATTCCCATGAAAATATGAATGACATTCTTCACAGAAATAGAAAGAACAATCCTAAAATTTATATGGAAGCAAAAAAATCCCAAATATCAAAAGCAATCCTGAGCACAGTGAGCAGTGTTAGAGACAGCACAATACTTCATTTCAAATTCTACTTTAGAATCATAGTAACAAAAAGTGTGATATTAACATATAGACAGACATGTAGGCCAATTGAGTAAAATAGATGACCCAGAAATAAATCCACACACATAAAACCAACTGATTCTTGATAAAGGTGCCACAGACATACACTGGAGAAAAGACAGCCTTTTTTTTTCAACAAATGGTGCTGGAAAAACTGGGTAACCACATGTAGAAGATTGAAACTAGACTCAAATCAATTCAAAAAACATAAAAAACCTTATTATATGACCAGATATTTTGAAACTACCTGAAGCAAATGTAGGAGAAACTCTTCAAGACATTAGCTAAACCAAAGATTTCCCAAATAGGAAATAGCTCAGAAAAAAATAATTATTAAGTTATATAGTTAAGTTGAATGATAGAGTGACACACAGAAAAGTAAACAACCAACAGAACAAAGAGACAGTCTATGAATGGGAGAGAATCCTTATCAGACATCCATCTGCCATAGGACTAACATCCAGAATAAATAATGGGTTGAAAAAATTCAATAACAAATGAATAATGCATTTGATGAATTGATGAAGGACAATGGACAGAAGAAAATGCAGATAAAACTACATTGGGATACTATCTCACTTAAGTCAGAATGGCTATTATTTAAAAATAACAAATCCTGGTGAAGATGTTGGGGAAAATGAATAATTATACACTGTTTGTTGGAATGTAAATTAGTATAGTCAATATAGGAAACAGTATTGATATTTCTCAAAAAACTAAAAATGGAAGTACTGTATGATCCATCTATCACACTCCTGGATATATATACGAAGTCAGTATACATAAAAGATATCTGTTTACTCAGGCTTTCACTGCATTATTCACAGTAGCCAAGGTATGGAATCCTCTTTAATGCTAATCCATAGAAGAATGGATATAGAAAAGATGGAGTATATGCACAATGAAGCATTATTCAGTCCTGTAGAATGAATTCATGTCATTTTCAGGAAAAATGGGTAGAAGTGGAAGTCATGATGTTAAATGAAATTAGATGCAGAAAGATAAGTATCCCATATTTTCTCGCCCATGTGGAAACAATTGATTTTTAAAAAGACCTGAAAATAGTAAGAGAATAAAAGACTAGCAAGAGGTGGGAGAGTGGGGCATGTAAGAGAAAGTAGCTTCAAGGTAGTAAATGATCAAAGTGTGATATATGAATAAATGGGAATATCAATTATATTCATCAATTATTCACCCATATGAATAGTAAATAGACATTAATAATTATAATTAAAACCAAAAAATACTTCACAAATTAAAAATTTCCAGAATCAGAAGGTATTTATTGTATAATAAAGGTCATTCTCAATAAGTTTTTTTCTTAAAATGATTTTCTTATAATTAGTAATCTACATAGCTATGAGTCATTTTAACTAAAAGATAACCATAACATGTTTCTCAGTTTTAGGTCCAATATATATCATTAAGCACATAAATATCCAAGACAATGAGCAGCAAATGAATTTATAGCAAATGAATAGATTACTCCACATTCTACCTGTGACAAGAGTTATGAAACATTCATTGGCAAACATTTGTTAATGCACATTACATTCTTCAACCTGCAAAATTAATAAATCAATTAGTGATTCATCATCTTATATAGCATGTAAAAATTATTCCATAAACATATCATTTTTATTATAATGTATGTGCATGACAATATTTTCTTAGTATATTGTTATTCTTTTGTTATCATTACCATTATAGGTTCATCATTTGTTAAGTTTAGTATTACAATTTTACACCATTAGCTGTGGGAGACATGTCATATTCGAACCATGAGACCCATTAAGCTCTCTTTACTGAGTTTTAGGCTTTCTCCATCCCACTTTTTCAAACTTCCAAATTCCTTCTGCAAACCAGATCCAAAGGCTTCTGAACCACAGTGCCATATACTCACAACAATAATCCCAATCTCGGTACCTATTTTCCATGTTAGGGAGATTTTCGGGTGGCTGTAGCAAATACCTCAGAGGAGCAATTTAAAAGTAGGAAAGATTACCTTGGATCATAGTTTCAGTTCAGAGTCACTTGACTCCAATGCTATTGGGTCATGGTGAAGGATACCGTGACAAGTATGGACTACATAGTGAGACCCTGAAGGAAGAAAGAAGGAAGGAAGAAGGGAAGGATGGAGGGAGGGAGGAAGGAAAGGAAGGAAGAGAAAGAAAGAGAGAAAGAGAGGAAGGAAGGAGGGAAGGAATAAGGGAGGAAATAGGGAGGAAGGTAGGAGGGAAAGAAGGAAATAGGAAGGGAGTCAGGAAGGAAGGAAGGTAAGAGATTGAAGGAAGGAAGAAAGAAAATGGAAGAAATAGGAAAGATTACCACACCAAGAAACTTAAAAAAATTAGAAACAGATTTAAAAATTTTCTGTTCCTTTTTCCCCGCATCCTCGCCAACACCTGTTGGTGGTGTTGCTGATGATGGCTATTCTAACAGGGGTGAGGTGGAATCTTAGTGTGGTTTTAATTTGCATTTCCTTTATTGCTAGAGATGGTATTTTTTCATGTGTTTTTTGGCCATTTGAATTTCTTCTTTTGAGAAAGTTCTGTTTAGTTCACTTGCCCATTTCTTTATTGGTTCATTAGTTTCGGGAGAATTTAGTTTTTTAAGTTCCCTATATATTCTGGTTATCAGTCCTTTGTCTGATGTATAGTTGGCAAATATTTTCTCCCACTTTGCGGGTGTTCTCTTCAGTTTAGAGACCATTTCTTTTGATGAACAGAAGCTTTTTAGATTTATGAGGTCCCACTTATCTATGCTATCTCTTAGTTGCTGTGCTGCTGGGGTTTCATTGAGAAAGTTCTTACCTATACCTACTGACTCCAGAGTATTTCCTACTCTTTCCTGTATCAACTTTAGAGTTTGTGATCTGATATTAAGATCCTTGATCCATTTTGAGTTAATATTGGTATAGGGTGATATACATGGATCTAGTTTCAGTTTTTTGCAGACTGCTAACCAGTTTTCCCAGCAGTTTTTATTGAAGAGGTTGCTATTTCTCCATCGTATATTTTTAGCTCCTTTGTATCAATACCACTCTTGGGGATATACCCAAAAGACTGTGACACAGGTTACTCCAGAGGCATCTGCACACCCATGTTTATTGTGGCACTATTCACAATAGCCAAGTTATGGAAACAGCCAAGATGCCCCACCACTGACGAATGGATTAAGAAAATGTGGTATCTATACACAATGGAATTTTATGCAACCATGAAGAAGAATGAAATGTTATCATTCGTTGGTAAATGGATGGAATTGGAGAACATCATTTTGAGTGAGGTTAGCCTGGCCCAAAAGACCACAAATCGTATGTTCTCCCTCATATGTAGACATTAGATCAAGGGCAAACACAACAAGGGGATTGGACTATGAGCACATGATAAAAGCGAGAGCACACAAGGGAGGGGTGAGGATAGGTAAGACACCTAAAAAATTAACTAGCATTTGTTGCCCTTAACGCAGAGAAACTAAAGCAGATACCTTAAAAGCAACTGAGGCCAATAGGAAAAGGGGACCAGGAACTACAGAAAAGGTGAGATCAAAAAGAATTAACCTAGAAGGTAACACCCACGCACAGGAAATCAATGTGAGTCAATGCCCTGTATAGCTATCCTTATCTCAACCAGCAAGAACCCTTGTTCCTTCCTATTATTGCTTATACTCTCTCTACAACAATAAGGGCAAAATAGTTTCTGCTGGGTATTGAGGGGATGGGAGGGAGAGGGAGGGGGCAGAGTAGGTGGTAAGGGAGGGGGTGGGGGCAGGGAGGAGAAATGACCCAAGCCTTGTATGCACATATGAATAATAATAGGAAAAAAATGACAAAGATAAAAAAAAAGGAAAGTTTTCTGTTAAGAAATATATTACAATGCAAGCAGAGTACTGCACAACATTTTGTCCATGAACAGAGACTTTATGTCTGGCTAAATTTTAAGGGGTTGGACTAGTTGATATGGTGAAGGAAATTTCTAGGCATTTCAGCATTTAGATTGTAGCATGGTTATTTCTAGGTGCCCTGAGCTAGATTCACAGAGCAAATTGTGTGTAAGCAGAGCAAAACTTCTAGTTGGTCCAGAAAAGCAACATATGTGAAGTTGGGGAAAAGAAAAGCTTGGTTGCTCAAGAGATTAAGGCAATTAGAAAGTAGTCAAATGGCTTTTTTTTTTTGGCTGTCTTTATTTTTTCTATTTATTTCTAATTAACTATATAATAGTTGACACTCCCTCCACTGCTCTTCTTTATCATCACTTCATGCAATTCCTGGAATATCTACAAAAGGTATCATTTTTGCATTCACATACACGTGTACACAGTTTTTTGTGCTATATTCACCCTCCTAAACCTTTTCCTTGCCATCTCCTCACTCCCACTGGTGCTAACACTCCCCTGCCCTTGTAGGATCTTTTCTGCCCTCCTATTCTCTGATTTTGAAGAAGAAAAAGATAAATGAAAAAAATGCATGTTTGAGATAAAGGTACACACAGGGAGTTTCCTTGTATACATGTATACATATATTATAACCACAATTGGTTTATCTTTTCTGATTTTCTTGTTTCTCCCTTAGTCCCTTTCTTATGGTATTTTCAGCTGGTTTAATATTTCTATATTCATTTTTGTATAGAGAGTATATCAATTCTATTCAAATTCTTAGCTTCCAAATTCCTCCCATGTGAGACCTTCCCTTAGTGTCACTAGAATTTCAAAATGTTGCTGCATGTTTTAGGTCTATAGTACACATATGAGAAAGAACATATGGCTTTTGACTACTGAGTCTGGCTAACTTCACTTAAGCTGATGAACTCCAGTTCGACCTATTTACCTATGAATGACAAAATTTCATTCTTCTTTGTAGCTGAGAAAAATTCTATTATATATAAATACAATATTCTTTTAATACATTTGTCAGTAGTGGGGCATCTTGGTTATTTCCATAGCTTAGCTATTGTGAATAGTGCTGCAATAAACATGGGTGCACACGTGTCTTTTTAGTTACCTGACTCACATTCCTTCAGGTATATCTCTAAGAGTGGTATTGATGGATTTTTTGGCAGATAATTTTTTAATTTTTTGAGGAGCCTCCATATTGTTTTCCATGGTGGTTGTACTAGTTTACATTCCCACCAGAAGTGTATGAGAGTTCCTTTTCCCCCCACATCCTCGTCAACATTTGTTGTTATTTGTGTTCTTGATGGTAGCATTCTAACAGGAGTGAGGTAGAATCTTAGAGTGGTTTTGATTTGCATTTTCTTTATGGTCAGAGATGGTGAATATTTTTTCATGTGTTTTAGATGGCTGGACTTCTTCTTTGAAAAGGCTCATTTCTTCATTGGTTTATTGATTTATTTTTTTGGAAGTTTAGTTTTTTGAGCTCCCTGTATATTTTGGTTATCTGTCCCTTATCTGATGTATAACTGACAAAGATTTTCTCCCCTGTATGTGGCCTCTATTGAGGAAGTCCTGCATCCCTGGGATGAACCCGACTTGGTCATGTTGTATGATCTTTTTGATATGCTGTTGAATTTGGTTTGCCAATATTTTATTGAGGATTTTTGCACAATGTTCGTTAAAGAGATTGGCTGTACTTATCTTTGTTGTATCCTTGGTCTGGTTTTGGGATGAGTGTAACACTGGCTTCATAGAATGAGTTTGGCAGTGTTCCTTCCCTTTCTATTTTGTAGACAATTTTAAGGAGTGCTGAGATTTGTTTTTCTTTACAGGTCTGGTAGAATTCAGCAGAGAATCCATCAGATCCTGGACATTCCATTTTTGGAAAATGTTTTATTACTGCTTTAATTTCATTGCATGTCATAGATATATTTGAATGATTAATATCCTCTTGGTCCAATTTTAGATGGTCATATATATCTAGAAATTTGTCCCTTTCTCCTAGATTTTCCAATTTATTTGAACATAGGTTTCAAAGTTGTCCATGATTATTCCCTGAATTTCCTTGGTGCCTGTTTTTAATCTTCCCCTTTTCATTTTTAATTTAGTTAATTTGGATATTTTCCTTCCTTACTTTTGTCAGATTCACCAGGGATTTTTAATTCTTGTTTATTTTTTTCCAAGAACCAGCTTTTTGTTTCATTAATTCTTTGTAAGGTATTTTGTTTTTGGTTTAGCTTGTTCTTGTTTTTCTAGGAGTTTGAGATGCAGCATTTCATCATTTATTTGAGATCTTTCTGTGTTTTTAATATATTTACTCATGGCTATAAACTTGCTTCTTAGGGACTGCCTTTGCTGTGTCATATAAGTTCTGAGAGGTTGTGTTTTCATTTTCAGTAAATGCTAGGAAATTTTTTATTTCCTTCCTTATTTCTTCTATGACCCACTGATCATTGAGCAACATGTTTTTCAGCCTCTAGGTTTCTTATATTTGTTGAAACTTGTTTTGTGCCCTATTGTATGGTCTATTTTTGATAAAGTTTCATGGGCTGCAGAGAAGAATGTATATTGTGCTGCTGCAGGATGGAATACTCTGTAGACATTTGTCAGTTCCATTACATCTATGGTGTCATGTAGTTCTAGAATTTCTTTGTTGATTTTTTGGTCTAGATTACCTATCTATTGATGATTGAGTAGTATTAAAGCCTTCCACTACAACTGTGTAGTGGTCTATCTGTGATTTTAAGTCCATTATTTTATGTTTAATGAAGTTGGGTGCACCAATATTTGGTGCATATAAGTTGATAACTGTTATTTCCTGATGATGTATTGCTCTTTTTATTAGTGTTAAGTGTTGTTCTTTGTCTCTTGTGACTAATTTAGGTTGGAAGTCTACTTATGTGTTATAAATATTACTATTCCTTACTGTTTGGGGGGCCATTTGCTTGGTAAATCCTTTGACCCTAAGACAGCATTTGTTTCTGTCAATAAGGTGAGTTTCTTATAAACAAATTGTCTGGTCTTTCTTTTTAATCCAGTTTGCCAAATAGTGTATTTTTAGGGGGAGTTGAGAACTAATATTCAGTGTTAACATTGAGAGGTTTGTGGTTATTCCTGATATTAGTTGTTTTTGTTGTTAAAGGATTTTTACATCCAGTCAGTTCTGTACTACTCTCTGAGTATATGTTCTTCTCTTGAGATTTAATATTTCCCATCTTCTTGTGATTATGGTTTTTTTTTCAATTTTGGTGTATAGGATTCCTTTCAGAATCTACTGTAGTGGTGATTTGGTGGTCATATATTGTTTTAGTTTCTGTTTCTCATGTAAGACTTTTATTCCTCCTTTAATATTGAATGATAGCTTTGCTGGGTAGATATTCTAGGACTAAAATTGTTGTCTTTCACTGCTTAAAATAATTCACTCCATGCACTTCTTACTTTTAAGATTTCTATTGAGAAATCTACTATTATTTTGATGAGTTTACTCTAATGTGTTCTTTGATTTATCTCTCTTACAGCCTTCAATATTCTTTCCTTGTTCTCAGTGCTAGTTGTTTTAATGATAATATGCTATGGAGAGGTTATATTTTGTCATGTCTGTTTGGTGTCCCAGAGGTTTCCTGTACCTGAATCTTTCTCAAGATTTGGGGAAATTTCTACTAATATTTTGTTGAATAGATTACATATACCTTTGGCTTGCACCTCTTTGACTTCCTCAATGCCCAAGATTTGCAGAGTTGGTCTTTTAATGGAATTGCTAAGTTCTTGCGTGTTCCTTCCACAGCTTTTGAATCTTTTGTGTAAGGATACTTCTGTTTTTTCTTTAATATCTATTTTGTCTTTGAGCCCTGAATTTCTGTCTTCCACTTGTTTTTGTCTGTGGGAGTGGGTTTCAAGTGTAATTTTATTTGATTAAAGAACTTGTTTCCTGAATTTCTGTTTGATTCTTTTTTCTGAGGTTTTACATATTTTTGTTAAACTCCTCTTTCATGTATTTTGCTGTCTTAGTTCCCTCATATATCTCTTTTTTTAATAATATCCTTAGTTTCATTTTGTAATTTGTTGAAATCCTCTTAGTTCATTTAGTTGTTTCTGTGTCTTCTCAAATTTTTAATTTATGTTGTGTTGATATCCTTTGAGTTAGTTTTGTATGGTCTCTTTAAGCTTCTTTTGAAGCCCCTCCATGGGTATTTATTTTACCTCATTTTTGCACTCAGCATTTCTGTGTGGACCTCACTGAACTCATTAGACCTATTTATCATCATTCTTCTGGGGTCAACAACTGGATAATCCTTTTTGTCATTTTCACTAAATCATCTATTGACTTGTTAGTCAGGCTGAATCCACTTCCTTCTTCATCTCCTCATGTTTCTATTTTGTGTGGTGCTCCTAAATTACTGATTGGCTACTTTTGGAGTTTACTCACCTGTTATCTTTTCCTTGACTTAACTACTGTGGTGTGACTCACTTAGTCATTAGCTAAGTTGATGTGCTATTTCTGTTCCCCAACCTAGCAATAATAAATTAGCAATAATAAATTCAATGATTCAGTGCCAGACAAATTATTTATAAAATATTAACAAAACACCTTGGTGATTTTATCTTGATGAAGTAGGATAGATATCTTAGGTAATTAAAAAGAGCATTAGATGAAGGGAAGGGGTGAGGGAGGAAGGATGTGAGATGTAGGGGCTATAGGATAATAAGTCCCTAATGTTTGTTAAGGTGTAGTTCAGTTGTTGTGGAGGAGGGTGCTATTGTCAGGGATTGCCAAGGGATAGGAAGGATGGGATAACGTATAATGTTATTATGATAGGGTATGTGGTGTGTGGTGAGTGTTGAGGAGGTCAGGGCAGTAAGGGGGAAGGGAGAGTAAGGAGAGTAATATGAAGAGAGGAAAGGAAGGGAGAGAAGAAGAAAAGAGAAGAGAAAAAATTGGGGGAGAGAAAGGAAATTGGAACAATAGAGGCTGAGTAAATTGGTGTTTGGACAGCATGGAAGAGGTAAGTAAGTAATAATAAGATGCAAGAAAAAGTTTAAAAATAAAAATTAAAAATATAAATATATGTAACACCAGTTCAATGAATGTTCTGTACACTTTCCTTTGATTTCAAATTATGGCCCTGATGCTTTTTACTGTGGCTTTGACCTTGACACTGTCCCTTCTTAAGGTTGGCATGCTGGACTGCATTGCAGTGGATGTTGCCCCTTCCTATCAGACAGTTTAGTGAGGGAATGGGCTAACAGTGTTTGAGCACAGGCTTTCCTTGATAGGATAGGATGTCTGCTGTGGGTGTGTACTTAGAGGTGGTCCTGTGAGGAGCTGGTATATGAGCAGTTGCCAGCCCCTTCCACCCACAGAGCAGGCCTGTGAACGAGAATTGAGCTTTTCTCTTGGAAGACTCAGTTTCAGCTCGTTTTTCAAGGACAGTGCAATGTGTAGTTTTCACCAGAGTGTTGCTGAGTCACACCACCAACACACTGGCTAATTCAGCTGAGTGTTCTATTCTTCCCCCTCCAGGCAGAGGAGAAATGCTCCCTCCATGTATTTGGTCACCAGTTTTGTCCGTGGTTGTGCAATCAGCTCCCCAGCTGCTCTAGATGCTGTGGTTTCCTCTAAAGCCAATGATGTGTCATTCTCACCTGGCAAGGTTGCAGACTCACTTGGGTGGAAACAGGTCAGCTTCTGGGCAGCACAGGCAGATGACCGTCAGAGGTTTTGTGTCTATGCATCTTGTGGTGGTCCAGGTCCTCCCAGATGCTTTCAGATCTCCTTCTTCAGTTTTCTGCATTACATTTTTGCTTTTCTGGCCAAGAGGGAAAAGCAATAAGAGAAAAAAAGAAAAAAGAAAAAAAAATTGCCTCAGATCAACAGACTGACAGACCAGCAGGCAGGCTATAGCTGTCCTAGCATCTGGATGTTGTGTTTTATAAAATGCTAATATAAGGGTCAGTTATTGACTGTTATGTGCCCTCTTATGTGTTGGTGGTAGCTTAGTTGGCAGAAGAAGTAGAGTTACTACATCCTTGCCAGCAGGAAAATCTTGAGTATTTGTGTGTAATTGTGCCAGTCAAGATTCTAGAGTCCACCAGCTATACTTCATCTTGATCCTTTACCACCCAATGGTTTCATTATGACACTTTTCATAATGTATATAAAGAATTTTGCTCATATTTGACCCCACTTACACACTGGTACCCCTACATTGGTAACCTACCTATTCCCTAATACCCTTCTACTTTCATGTCTTTTTCTTTTAGATCCATATGTGATGGAAAGCAAGTGACACTTGATTTTCTGAGTCTGACTTATTTCATATAATATCCATTTTTCTCCTATAAAAATGTAATTTCACTCTTCATAATGACAAGATAATATTTCTTTGTGTATATGATACATTTTCTTTATTCATTCATCAGTTGATGGGACTTAGAATGATTGCATGATTTGGCTGTTGTAAACAATTAATATATGCTAGTAGAAAAAAGGATAGTGAATTAGAAAAAATATAATAATAATTTAAGATATTAAAGACTGGGGAATTATTCTTCAGAAATTATCTCTGTGGATTCAATATGATCTTGTTTGTGAACTTTGTTAAGCGACTGGAAATAAATGACCATAATAATTTTCTAAATCTTTTTGGGTGGGTTAGATCTATTTGATATTCAGAATTTTTATGATTTATGAACAGTAATATAGCCATATGCTTTATGTTATATTCCATATTCAATGAGTCTGGAGAAGCAGTCAAGAATAAAAATATTCCTTTTTGTGGCAAAAAATACCAAGTAGTTTGCATCATGACAATAGGGTAGACTCCACCCATCCACAGGCTCAGTGTAGTATAGATAGTAACTCATTTTAAAAAGTTTGATTTCAGAGGAGAAATCCAAAACACCATGCTCACATAAAGCCATCTAGAGAAATCTTTCCCCATGTCAGTCATCCATGTACTTAGAAGCCTACAAAACTTTTGTCTAAAGGGGTATGGCTACTGCTCAAGCTGGTAGCAGACCTTGGCATCATTCATGGAATGCTGGTTTTTCAGGATTTCAAAATGCAGAAATTGCAAGTTTGTGGAGGCTTCTACCCAGATTCCAAAGGAAAATGAGGTTAGGCAATGCATAATAAAGTCAGATTCCCTACAGGAAATCCCTGAGAAAGCAATGCATGAGGCTGTGAGGATTAGGGTAAAGATATAATGGAGACCCCAGTAAGTTGGAGATGCCAGAGACATGGAACAAATGCAAAGGAAAGCATTCAGCTATGAGCAGAGTCATCCCAGGGACAGGCCATGTATGATATAACCATCAAGATTATATGGAAGCCAGACATGGGGTTGTACAACCATAATCCAAACTACTTGGGAAATAGGAGAGAGAAGACTGTGAGTCATTTGTGCTCATATCATACCATCAAATGATGCAGATGGAAGACATGGTGCCAAAAGATTTAATGTTTACCTTTTCTATTTTTAGTCTTGCTTTGGTCTGATTCTTCCTTGATATTCCCCTCATTTTTGAGAATGAATATATTTACTGTGCCATTGTATGTTGAGAGTATGTAATTTTTAAAAATTTTTATAGGGGCTCAGAGACAAGAGATTGCTATGAGACTTAGTAGAGACTTTGGACTTGAACTTTTAAACAGTGAGGAAGTTGTTGAGACTTGGGGGAAGAAGGAATTAGTGCATTTCAGTTGTATGCAGGATTGTATCAAATTAATGGAATTATTACCTTGTTACTGACTTTATTTGGAAATTAAGTATGGTTGAAGGATATGTGTTTGGGTTCCAGTTGACAAGAGGTAGTGATGGTTAATCTTGGTAGTCAACTTGATTGGAATGACAGATGCCTAGAGGTTTACTAAGCCTCTTGTTTGGGTGTGTTTCTACTGGTGCTTCAAGAGAGTCTTAAATAAGTGGGGAATATCTACCCTGGGTGATATTATCCATTACAATGGAAGCCCAAATGGAATAAAAGGAGAAGAAAGAGGAATCCCATTAGCATGGATGTACTCTCTCTTTTTTCTATTATCCATGAATTGGGCTGTCTCACCACTATGATGTTCTGTCTCCCCATGATCCAGGAACAGTGGAGCAAAGTGACCAAGAACTAAAATTTTTGAAACCATTATCTAAAATATATCTTTTTTTTCTTAAATTTTTTCTGCCAAGTATTTGTCACAGTGAGAAAATGTGTGAGTAACAAAATGGGTCTTTGAAATACTTCTTGCTTGTACTGAAATAAAAAATGTCAGGGATATTTTATAATTTCCCTCTTGTTAAATGAGTCAGTTCTCCAAAGACTCATGCTTCATTTGATGTATAATAAAATACAACTGAACTCCAGATATGGTCACTGCATTTGGAGTACCACTGCTTCTAGGTTTTATCAGAGGACAGAGTTAGAATATGTCTTAAAATATAATAAAACAGGAAAGTGTATTTTTATTATATTAATTGATGCTAACACTACAACAAATTTATCTTATTTTACTTATGTGAATATTTTTGTAATTTTATAAACTTTTGTTCAAATAAAATTAACAACAAATTAACTATTCTGGATAAAGTTCAATATACCTTTGTTTTGAGTTTGCTGTTAGAATGTATTTTACAAAGTAATAGACTTGTAATTTAAATACATACATGCTTTGTATGATATTTATTCAACTTCAAAGATTGCTATTTTCCTCAGAATTTGATTTTCCCCTTTTTATTATAATTTTGTGTTTTTACTCTGTAATATATATTCATTGCTCAAAAGTTAAAACTTAACTTACACTCATTTCTGTATTACACAATATATATTTTCTCTCCTATTATGATTCTTTATACCAAGACTTATATCAGACATATAAGCATTTTCTTATTTTCATCCTGAAAATGTAGTACTTACCCTTCCCAGTGTGACAAACAAATCTTTTTCCAGATTTTACCAAATGTTCTCTCAAGATGGGGGCAAATTAGTCCCCAACTGACAATTATCTATATATTATGAGGTATTTATTTCTCTTGATTTATGTTTCTGCCTGTTGCCTTGAACTCTAAATACTTGAAATCATGAAACATCTACCAAATCAAGAAAATAATTTTCCCAAGATACATGAGTGCTTTAAGTCTAACAGATGAAATGCTAAGTTATAAGAAAGGCAAAAAACACCACTTTCCTTAACAATCTTCATAAAGCAAAGAGAATTTAAAAATGAAAAAAATGCCTAATGGCATTAAAAACTGTAAACTATATAGAAATTATTATGTAGGAAAACATTCAGAGAAAGTATAAAATTAAATGAATGACAACAAAATAAAATTTGAGTGAACCAAAGAATGTACCATGTACATGAATGGACTTACATGAAAATGTCATTGGTCTGTGACTTTTCTTTTTATAGTCTTTTTCATTATATTACCTTATTGGTGAATATTTATTTCTATTTTTTTATTATTACAGAGCTGGGTGGGGTACATTGGAGTATTAACAAAAGTTCTTAAATATATCAAATGTATTATACTTGAATTCACTCCCTCCACTGCTCTCTTTCATCTCCCCTTCCCCAGTTCCTGGAACAGTTTCAACAGATTTTTGAATTTTTTTCAATTAACTTACATGTGTATACATTATTTGTGCCACCTCTACCTTCATCCCCCCTCCCTGACTCCAAGCAGAACCTGTTTTGTCCTCCTGTTCTCTGATTTTGTAGAAGAAAATATATAAAATATAATTAGGAAAACATGTCATTTTTGCTAGTTTGAGACAAAGATAGCTACACAGGGATATTCCTTGTGTTGTTTCCATGCATCTATGTATTACAGCAAAATTGGTTCATCTCTAGCAGACCTCTTTACAACTCCATGGTAACCTTCCCATAGTGGCCTTGGCCAGTTTAAGATTACAAAATTCATTCCTATACAGTGAGCACATCAACCACATTAAAGTTTTGATTTCTTGCCTTGCCTTATCCCTCCCATGTGTCGTTGCCCCTTACTGTGTCCTGTGTCAGATAAAATTGCTGCATTTGTTTTAGGTCTATAATCTGAAAATGAGGGAGAGCATATGCTTTTTGGCCTTCTAAACCTGATTAACTTTGCATAAGATGATGTTCTCCAGTTCCATTCATTAGCCTGCAAATGACAAAATTTCATTCTTCGTGCCTGAGTAAAATTACATTGTATATAGATACCACATTTTCTTAATCCATTCGTCAGTAGTGGGGATCTTGGCCGCTTTCATATCTTGGCTATTTTGAATAGTCCTGTAATTAACATGGGTGTGCATGTGCCTTTGTGGTAACCTGAGTCAGATTCCTTCAGGTACATCCCTAGGCATGGTATGCTGGATCATACACCACATCTATTTTCAGTTTTTTAAGGAGCCTTCATATTGTCTTCCATACTGGTTGTACTAGCTTACATGCCCACCAGCAGTGTAGGAGGATTCCTTTTACCTGCATCCTCACCAACATTTGTTCTTGGTGTTCTTACAGGCGTGAGGCGGAATCTTAGTGTGGTTTTGATTTGCATTTCCTTTATGGCCAGGGATGGTGAACATTTTTCCATGTGTTTTTTTAACCATTTAGACTTCTTTATTTGAAAAGACTCTGTTCAGTTAATTTTCTTATTTCTTTTTTTGGGTCATTGATGTTGAGGGAGTTTAGTTTTTTGAGCTCCTGTATATTCAGGTTATCAGTCCCTTGCCTGAAGTATAGCTAGCAAAGATTTTCTCCTATTCTGTTGGTGGTCTCTTCAATTTAAAGACCATTTCTTTTGTTCTGCAGAAGCTTTTTAATTTCATGTAGTCCCATTTGTCCATCCTTTCTCTTAGTTGCTAAGCTGCTTGTGTTCTACTGAGGAAATCCTTGTCTGTGCCTATTGATTCCATTGTATACCCTGTTTTTTCCTGCACTAGCTTCAAGGTTTCAGGTCTGATATTAAGGTCTTTAATCCACTTTGAGTTTATACTAGTACAGGGTCACAGGCTTGGAACTAGTTTCAGTTTTCTGCAAGCAAATAACTCACTTTTCCCAGCAACATTTATTGAAGAGGCTGTCTTTTCTCCATCTTATGTTTATGGGGCCTTTGTCAAAAATTAGGTGAGGTTGACCATCATTGCTCTTTTTGCTCAATATTGCCTTGGCAATTTGTGGTCATTTGTGTTTCCAAACAGAATTTAGGGTAGGTTTTTCAATCTCTGTGATGAATGTCATTGGGATTTGATGGGAATTTCATTGGACATGTATATTGCTTTTGGCAGTATAGCTATTTTTACAACCCTGATTCTGCTAATCCATGAGCATGGAAGATCTTTCCACCTTCTGTATTTTTCTTCTATCTCTTTCTTCAGTGGTTTGTAGTTTTCCTTGTAGAGGTCATTTACATGCTCTGTTAAATTTATTCCAGGTATTTGATTCTCTTTTTGAGGCTGTTGTAAATGGAACTGTTTTCCTATAATCTTTCTCAATCTGCTCATTGCCGCTATATAGAGAGGCTACTGATTTTTGTAAGTTGATTTTGTGTCCTGTTACATTGCTGAAGCTGTTTATGGTGTCTAGACATTTTTGAGTGGAGTTTTTTGCATCTTTAGGGTTCTAAGACTATGTTGACTAGGAGTGGGAGAGAGGGCATGCTTGTCTCATTCTTGACTTTAGGGAAAATGGTTTCCTTTTTTTCCCATTATGATGTTGGCTCTACACTTGTCATATATAGCCTTTATATTTTTGAAGTAATTCTTTCTATTCCTAGTTTCCTCAGAGCTTTAAACTTGAAATGTTGTTGAATCTTATCAAAGTCTTTTTCTGTGTCTATTGAGATGGTCAGGTGGTCCTTGTTTTTTTTCTGTTAAAGTGCTATATTACATTTCATGATTTGTATATGTTGAATCATTCTTGCATCTCTGGCATGAAGACAACTTGGTAGTGGTGTACGATATTTCATATATCTTGTTGGATTTTTTTTGCAGTTATTTTATTGAGTTTTTTGCATCAATGTTCATTAAGGAAATTGGCCTGTACTTCTCCTTTTTGGATGTGTACTTGTCCAGTTTTGGGGTGAGTGTAATACTGGTGTCATAAAATGAGTTAGGCAGTGTTCCTTCCCTTTCTATTTTGTGGAAAAGTTGGGATCAGTTCTTTTTTAAAGGTCTGGTAGAATTCAGTGGAGAATCTGTCAGGTCTTGGATGTTTTTTTGGAGAATCTTTATTGATGCTCCAATTTCAATACATGTTATATATATTATATATATATATGTTTCCATGTATATAGTGTTTGTATATATATGTTTCCATTATTAAGATCCTCTTAGTAGAGTGTTGGATGGCCATAGTACCTAGAAATTTGTTCATTTCTTCTAGACTTTCCGATTTATTAGAATATATGTTCTCAAAGTAGTCCCTGATGCTTCCTTGAATTTCTGGTATTTGTTGTTATCTCTCATGTTTCCTTTCTGATTTTACTAATTTGGGTCTTTTCTCTTCTCATTTTAGTCATATTTGCCAAGGGTTTATCAATCTTGTTTATTTTTTCAAAGAACCAGCTTTTCGTTTGTTGATTCTTTGTATGGTTCTACTAATACTAGTAGATATAGTTAGTAACTGCTATTTTCAAGTACAGAGATTGATCAAATAGATCGTCATGAAATGTGAAAAAAGAAATGTCAACAGTATCCAACATGATATAAAAAACAAAACAAAACAGAAAAACTAAAACTATATGTTGACATACCCACAGAGATATAAAAATCCCTAAATAAATATATATGAATACATGTATACAATGTAAAAAGTCTAAAATAGCTATATTAATACATGTCAAATGATAGACAGTTATAATCTCCATGGATATGTTATATAATCAAAGCAAGTTTTAACTTTGTCTTCTTTGATCAATTGTTTTAAAAGATAACATATTAATTATCACTAAGGATTGGAAATGGGAAAAACAGAATATATATTGACACAGAGACCTCTGAAAAACACCCATACTGTACAAGTGTTGCATTCATTTTGGTCACCATTATTATTATTTTGAACATCTAAATTTAAATAGAAGATAATTTCTTGATACCAATTATTTCAAACTATTTTCTTTCTGAGAATCAGAATACATTTCAATAATAATTCCATTGTACAGAACTTTTTCTTTACCCGATATATTGAAATTAAAAACCCTGAATTATTTTATATATTTACTGGTACAAAATGTATTCTGAAATTTTCCTTGCATGTATATGAAAGAAAAAAATAGAAAATTTTTGCCCATGAAAACACAATTGCTGCTACATGTACTTTACCTGGAAGAATCCAGATGAAAATTAACATACTTTGATGTGAAGAATAGTAATTGAGTTAAGGCAAATCAGTAATGCCTATCAACACCTGGGTTTGAAGAAAACCATTTCTGTTTGTAGATGGTCATCCTGACTGCTGAGTAAAATTTACATTAAAGGATTAGTTGACATATTCATATAAATGTGGATCTTCTACAGTCTTTCCATGGGTGTATCTCAGAAACTGCAGGAAGCTATTATAGAGGTGAGATACTTTGTATGAAAGTGACTTGAACAACTCTAGGCTCACTTGTCCTTGCCTGCTTCATCTTCTTGCCTTTTCTCTAAGATTTCCATTCTGATTGGTGTTATTTCAATCACAACTTTTTCTTTATGGAACTTCTTTCATGAATTATCAGCTATATGAGAATTTGGGAGCCAAATCTGTATTTACCTGGATACTAGAATTAAACTATATTATTATAAAGTCAAAAAATTCCTTCCATGACAGCAATTATAAGGGATTTTCTTAGTAATCTTATTTCCTAACATAAAATGAAAGCCCTGACAATTGAAAAAGTAATGTCTCATTCCCCCAAGTTTGCAGTGGGTTTGACCATATTCTTTTTTACTCATCTAAAGTAACCCTGAACATGCAGACTCCAGTTGTTCTGAGTGTTCATCAGGTCAGAAACATTACAGCCTTTTCTTTCTAAGCTCCAGTAACTCTTGTTGCACTGGTACCCATTTGATGTATTATGAATATCCAGTACTGTTAAAAGTTATGACCAACCAGGAAATGGCATACTCAGATAGGTTACTTTGATATTTTACTAATGGGACTGATTTTATAGATAAAGGCAGAGGGCTGGAAACCCATGAGGTGATGACATACACTAGGTACAGTGAAGGATTCTTAGTGACCATATGCCTGAAAAGGAAGGAGAATGACTGTGCTGTTTGGACTTAGAAACAGAGGAACTTCATAGAATGGACTGTGTATAGGTGCTGACACATTCTGCTAAAGAGGCAGCGCATTAATGGGTTTGGCTTTGCAAATGGGGAATTGGGCCTGTATCTCACAGGGACAACCCCTGTCTCTATTCAAGGCATTAGTAGGGCATTCCCTTGCCCAGACACAAAAAGAGGATAGAAGCCAAGAAAGAGACAAGTGTTGTGTAACAGGTAGCTTTCTGAATACAGGGAGTAGGGTGCAGAAGTGGGGAGTCTGTCCTCAGAAGGATGGGGCCAAAGGTAAAAATGATAAGATTACCCTTAGCTTTGAAAAGTAAAAATTTGAGGGGAGTAGTCCTGTGCCTTAAAGAGGACTAGAAAGCTACATTCTCTGATCTAAGGCAGTGCTGTGAAAGTTTACTTCTCTGTTGTCCACATTTCTGGGTTAGAAAGAAATAACCATCAAGTTAATAAACAAATCAGCAAAAATAAGTAAACAAGGAATAAAGCTTTTGGACCTCGAATTGTGGAACCAGAATTTATATATGTGGCATGTATCTAATAAAGTTTAGCCTTGGATCTCTGTAAGAGATTTTCTGCAAATCAGGTGTCACAAGATTGCTAGGCAAAGACAAAGAGTCCATCCTAAAAATTAAGTCACAATTAGCAAAACAAAACACAACAAAACCATATTTTAATTATTACACAAAATATGACATGTTCTGATAAATATTTTAGCATAATTTGACAACAAAATATTGGCTTATTGATTCTAAAAGTCTTTTTCTTTGTGACCAATTGTAAGGGGAAAACATAAAAAAACTAATTTTCAAATAGATAAAACATAATTCTGATCAACTGTAACTGGAAGGAGTGGAAATATTACCTTCAACCACAGAGACATGTTAAAAGTGCACCACAGATTTCAGCAACATTTATTTCCATATGCTTGAAAAGCTTTCATGTAGCCTTTAAATATCAACCAAAAAACCTTGACCTGATGCTTTTTTAAAATTTTATTGCTTTATTATTCATATGTGCATAAAATGCTTGGGTCATTTCTCCCCCCCGCCCCCATCCCCTCCCTTACCACCCACTCCGCCCCCTCCAGACCTGATGCGTTTGAAGTGCATGAATGTCTAAAAGTCTTACATTGCTGATATTCTAAGATTGCATTATAACTAAATTATTAAAAATATGCAAGTGGTATTGTAAATCTGATCTGTTAGTGAGATAAGATATTGCTTCTTATTTTGCTGTTTTTTAAGTTTGAACAAATAGTTTATTATCTCAGTAACCACAATATTTTAATGTGAAATAATTATATAAAGTGCAGACTTCACTGCTAGTTATTTAGTTCAATGATCCCTAGGTTAATAACAGGTGTGCATATTGGTCAATCATCCACTCCTTCCCTCTGTCAAAGCCTGTGAGTGATTGGTCACTGTGCACCTGTCACTTGGCTTACATACAGACAGCAAAGGGTATAGTTGTGTTGACTTCTCATTTCTTGTTTCCCATTCATAAATTCACACACTTTTCAAAAATGGATAATCTGCAGAAAGAATTGAACAAAAAAAAAATCAAAGAATAAACAGCCTCTTTAACAAATGTTGCTGGGAAAAGTGGTTATCAGCCTGAAGAAAACAAACTAGATCCATGTCCATTACCTATACTAGTATCAACTCAAAGTGGATGAAGGAAATTTATATAAGACCCGAAACTCTGAGGTTAGTATAGGAAAGAGAAGTGAATACTCTGGAAACAAGGACTTCCTCAGAAACTCTAGCAGCCCAGCAACTAAGAGAAAGGATGGACAAATGGGACTACATGGAATTAAAAAGCTTCTGCACAACAAAAGAAATGATCTCAAAACTGAAGACAGCACACACAGAATGAGAGAAAATATTCGCTCGCTATGAAACAGACAAAGAACTGATAACCAGAATATAAAGGGAGCTCAAAAAACTAAACTCCCCCCCCAAATCAGTGAACTAACAAAGAAGTGGGCAAATGAACTAAACAGAATATTTTCAAAGGAAGAGATCCAAACAGCAAGAAAACACATGAAAAAATGCTCACCATCCTTGGCCTTAAAGGAAATATAAATGAAAACTACTATGCTACCAAAAGCAATCTACATGTTTTATGCAATTCCCATCAAAATCCAATGACATTCATCACAAAGATAGAAAAATCTACCCTAAAGTTCATTTGAAAACACAAGAGACCACAAATAGCCAAGTCAATACATAACAAAAAGAGCTATGCTGGAGGTATCACAATACCCAACTTCAAGCTATATTACAAAGCAATAGAAATAAAAACAGCATGGTACTGGCAGAAAAACAGACATGAAGACCAGTGGAACAGAATAGAGGACCCAGATTTGAATCCACACAGCTATGCCCACCTTATTTTTGACAAAGGAGCCAAAAACATATGATGGAGAAAAGACAGCCTCTTCAACAAATGTTGCTGGGAAAAGTGGTTATCTGCCTGCAGAAAATTGAAGCTAGATACATGTTTATCACCCTATACTAGTATCAATTCAAACTGGATCAAGGACCTTAATATCAGACCCAAAACTCTGAAGTTAGTGAAGGAAAGAGCAGGAAACACTCTGAAAGTGAAAGGTATAGGCAAGGACTTCCTCAACAGAATCCCAGCAGATCAGCAACTCAGAGAAAGGATGGACAAATAGGACTTCACAAAATTGAAAAGCTTATGCACAACAAAAAAAATGTTCTCTAAACTGAAGAGACCACCCACAGAGTGGAAGAAAATATTTGCCAGCTATACATCAGACAAAGGACTGATAACCAGAACATACGGCGAACATAAAAAACTAAACACGCCCAAAATCAATTAGCAAATAAATAAATGGGCAACTGAACTAAACAGATCTTTCTCAAAAAAAGAAATTCAAGTGGCCAAAAAACACATGAAAATATGCTCGCCATCTCTAGCCACAAAGGAAATGCAAATCACAATCACATTAAGATTTCACCACACTACTGTTAGAATGCTATCATCAAAAGCACCACCAACAATAGATGTTGGTGAGGATGTGGGGAAAAAGGAACCCTTGTACACTGCTGGTGGGAATGCAGGCTAGTGCAACCACTCTGGAAAACAATATGGAGGCTTCTTAAAAATCCAAACATAGATCTGCCATATGATCCAGCAATCCCACTCCTGGGGATATATCCAAAGGACTGTGACACAGGTTACTCCAGAGACAACTGCACATCCATGTTTATTGCAGTGCTATTCACAAAAGCCAAGTTCTGGAAACAGCCAATATGCCCCACTATGGATGAATGAATTAAGAAAATATGGTACTTATACACAATGGAGTTTTACTCGGCCAGGATGAAGAATGAAATCTTCTTATTCTCAAGTAAATGGATGGAACTGGAGAACATCATTCTGAGCAAAGTTAACCAGGCTCAGAAGACCAAAAATCATATGTTCTTCCTCATATGTGGACTTTAGATCTAGGGCAAATACAGCAATGTTGTGGGTTTAGGTCACATGCTAAGGGGAGAGTACATAGGGGAGGTATGGGGATAGGTAGGAAACCCAAAACATGAAAGTGTTTGATGTTCCTACTGCAGAGGAGCCAATACAGAAACCTTAAAATGACAGAGGTCAATAAAGAAAGGTGATCAGGAAGTAGTGAAAAGGTCAGGTAGAGATGAATCAACTTGGGTTGTAACACACTTGTGCATGGAAGCAATGCTAGGAATCTCTCTGTATAGCTATCCTTATCTCAACTAGCAAAAATGCTTTGTCTTTCTTATTATTGCTTACGTCTTCTCATCAACAAAATTGGAGAAAAGGGCAGAACAGGTTCTGCCTGGAAGTGGGGGGGATGAGGGACAGAGGGTGGGGCCAGGGGTAGGGGGAGAAATGACCCAAACAAAATATGCACATATGAAAAAATGATTAAAAAAAGAAGGCTCAGAGAAAGAGAGGAACGTTCAATTTGAAAAAAAAAAATATACACACTATTCCACCTCACTACTGCTAGAATAGTTAGCATCAAAAACACCACCACCAACAAATATTGGTGAGGGTGTGGATGAAAAGGAAGACTCATACACTGCTGATGGGAATGTAAATTAGTACAACCACTTTGGAAAACAATATGGAGACTTCTTAAAAACTAAACATAGATCTGCCATATGATCCCGCAATCCCACCCCTATACTCATGGAATGCAACTCAGGTTATACCAATGGCACCTGCATACCCATGTTTATTACAGCGCTATTCACAATAGCCAAGCTCTGGAAAGAGCCAAGATGCCCCACTACTGACGAATGGATTAAGAAAATGTTGTATTTATACACAATGGAATTTTACTCAGTCACAAAGAATGAAATTTTGTCATTCACAAGTAAATGGATGGAACTGGAGAACATGCCAGACTCAGAAGGCTAAAAATTCTATGTTCTCCCTCGTATGCAGACTTTAGACCTAAAACAATTGCAGTAATATTATTGAACATGGGTCACATGCTAAGGGAAGAACATGTACAAGAGGAATCGGGAAAGGGAAGGAAACCTAAAATTTGAAAGTGGTTGATGTGCCCACTGCAGAGGAGCTAATAAAGTAATCTTAAACTGACAGAGGCCACTATGGAAAGTAGTGAAGAAGTCTGGTAGAAATGAATCAATTTGGGTTGTAATACACTTGTGCATGGAAGCAATGCTAGGAATCTCTGTATGGCTATCCTTATCTCAAACTAGCAAAAACGCTTTGTCTTTCTTATTATGCTTATGTCTTCTCTTCAACAAAATTGGAGAAAAGGGCAGAACAGGTTCTGCCTGAAAGCAAAGAGGGAGAGATGGGCCAAACAATGTATGCACATATGAATAAATGAATAAACAATAAAAAATCAAAGAAGTAATAAATGATAATACTGTAAGTGAAATTTAAATCAAATGTAAATGGAGTTGTAGAAGAAATGCATGGGGATGAACATGGATTGCTGACATTGGATGCTCTCTAGAGACCCTGACATGCTGTCAGGGAAACTGGGGATAAGGGAGGATATGAACCTTTCAATGTAAATAAGGAAACTTATTTCTGAAATTTTATTTTATTGCTTTTACATTTATTTACATGTGCACACATTATTTACTTACATGTACATTGCATTTGCTTACATATGTGCCTAATATTTGGGCCACATCCCCCACCCCCAAGCCTTTTTTTCCCATTTTTGTTGAATGAAAAACATAGGGTTTTTGCTAGTTTGAGATGAAGATAGCTATACAGAGAGATTCCTTGCATTGTTTCCATGCACATGTGTATTAAAACCTACATTGGTTCATCTCTACCAGACCTCTTCACTACTTCCTGGTCCCCTTCCCATAGTGGCCTCGGCCAGTTTAAGATTACTTTATTCATTCCTACACAGTAAGCACATCAACCACATTCAAGTTTTTGGTTTTCTTCGCTTTTCTTATTACTCCCATGTGCAGTCTCCCCTTAGTGTGTGACCCATGTCCAATAATATTACTGCATTTGTTTCAGATCTATAATCCACATATGAAACAGCATACGATTTTTGGCCTTCTGAGCCTGGCTAATTTCACTTAAGATGATGTTCTCCAGTTCCATCCATTTACTTGAGAATGACAAAATTTCATTCTTCTTTGTGTCTGAATAAAATTCCATTGTGTATAAATACCACATTTTCTTAATCCAGTTGTCTGTAATGGGGCATCTTGGCTGTTTCCAAAGCATGGCTATTGTGAATAGTGTCTATTTTGCTTTTGAGTTTCAAACATACTTATACTTACCAAATATTAAAGAAAATGTTCTTATTTCATTACACATATTAGCAGATTTTTCCAGACCATACTACTTGGGCTGGTTTTCACTGTCAAGCAGTGGACAAATAGCTCATTAATCAAAAGGAGGTAATCCATTACTCACTGCACCCATTATCCAGTAAGTGGTGAGTATTTTTCAGCTCGTTCCGTATTACTGAGAACAATCAATAGTTGGAAGTGAAACTGAGTATGAAAATGCTTTTGATTCTGTCTAAAATAATTTACTCATCGATCATGATAATATCACTTAGGTTCTGATGCAGATTTGTGGATTTTTAATGATGAAAGGGTGTTTTGCAAAAGAAGGGTTATGAATGGCATGATGTCAATCTAAGGTAGAAAAAAACAATTATAAAAGCCTTTTGGCATTTTTATCAATTATCAATAGCTTGAGAGTGAAATGTAAATTTTTCAAACATGGCATGTATGCCACAAATTTAAGAGGGATATATGATGGTACAGATTTCTGGAGAAATTCCCAGAGGCACACTCAACTGTTCCAGTTAATTGTAACCAAATCTAAAATGATGTCCTTTAGAAGTGGAGAAGCTGTACAGAGGAATAACTGATGGCACCTGTATTCTATGCAGAACCTAACCATGACACTGAAGTGGGTCAAAGTGGTTGTATTAGCAGTACTACCAATTTAGAAACACATGTGGCATTCATGACAAGCTTTGATCATATCAACGTACCATATTACTGAAATGTCTTCACAATGATCTTTTACCCTGGTTATCATTGTTACCTATTTTTAATGGTCATAAGAATAGGGGTACAGTAGTGACTGTATACACATTGCATGTTGATGTAGTTTATGCAGGAAAATATCGTCCTATGCTTTTAAGCTAAGCCTTCAAGATGAAAGGATGAAGAATCAATGTTTCCTATATCAGACTCATGCGTATAGTACAGGAGACAAGCTGATGTGATTATCTGCATATGATTTTGAAGGAGGAGTAGCTACAATGCAAAAGAAGTTGAGAAAGTAAAACCATCAAAATGAATAATAAGTATGTGCTTGGTTTAGAGGACAGAACCCAGGCAGTCTGATTAGTGTCAATAGGCTTTTCTCAAATGAACTTCACAGGGATTGACCATAGCTTTTGTTATTTTTAGCTTGTTACTAGTGCATCATTTCCCAAGGTATTTGAAGGTATTTTTCTTTCTCTTCATCATCATTATGTTGGCCATGTGCCTTATTTTAACCAAAAATATGAGTAAAAATGAAGTATCTTAGTTAATCCGTATAGTTTCAAAAGCTAATGCAAGCGTGACCTCATTCTCTTATTCCTATTGCTGTGGAGGAGAGGAAGCATGTAGAAACACTACACCAGCAGCCTGGGTTGACTGCCATGAGTGTAGCCCAGCTCTGGGTTGAAAAGGAAATCTGAGTTAAAGGGGATCTCTTGTCTCTGAAGCCCATGAAATTGAGAGGTCAAACCCTCTTCCTCCATAACCAGCTATCATAGCATGTTTGGGGCCTTCCTTTTATGCACAATGATAACCAGCAAGAAAAGAATTGAAGAACATGCACCTCCAAGATGAGGGAGCAAATGAAAAGTGAAGAAGATAAATGATCCATGAAACAGAGTGGTGACTGCCAGTGCTGGAGAGCATGCTATATTAATAAGGGGGTTGACTCAAGGGAAGGTGTTGTGAAGCCACAAAGCAAAACCATGTGACAGATTATTTAAAAAATTATTTGGACAACAATTTCTAAGTCATCTATGGATCTCTCAGAATATTTTAGCAATAGCTATATGTTAAACTAAGAATAAATATAAAAATTAAAGTCATTTTAAACTAAAGAAATAGCATAAATTTGTTTAATAAAGGAAGTAATTTTAATAACCCACTTGGTCCAATACAAAGCAAGACATTTGAAATGAGACTAACATAAACAATGATAACATGAAGCCTAATATCATGGTAGACCTGAGCTTCAAGTGGATAAGGAAAGTGTGGGTGAGAAATGACTGTATAAAGAGGAAGAATCTTGTAGCCTCTGTATTAGATGGTAATGAATGCATGTATGCTAAAATGGATTCTCAAAAAATTAAATGCTAAGCATATTGCTTTAAATTTAAGGGTAACATGTGAAGCAGTGAAAATCAGTAATTCCAGGGAGCCAACTGGAACTTGAAGATGTGAGTTAAAAGAAAGGACTTTTAGTACTCTGTTTTTTAAAAAGCAATGCACATATGGTAGAACTGCATTTAAGTTTTAATCACATATTTCTGAAATTTAGCTGCATGCAAATACATTCACTGCAAAATTTGGCATAGGCAAAAGCACATCTGGAAGTTAGTTCTCAATAAGCTAAAAGTAGGATGCAGGGTTAACCTGAAGAGTGTTAGCACTTCTTGGAGAGTTGGCTGAAGTGCTCCTGAAGACTGCTGGAGTGTTTACAACTCAACACACCTGACACTCCTGTTCTCATTCTGTTCTCTTGTAGTTCTTGAGATCCCAAGGTCCTATGTATACCTGGGTTGAGGATTATTAATCCACAGTTAGTAACACACATTCTGGGAAATGTATTTAGAAGAATATTATCTATAGTCATTTAGAATAAAATCAATTTTTTTTTTGTAAAATGTCAACATAAAACTTTTTAAATGCCGGCTACATGTCTTTTTGGTTTACAACAATCAAAACTGCACCTTTTTAAAAACTTCTTTTGTTCATATGTGCATACAATGCTTGAGTCATTTCTCCCCCCTCCCCTTCCCCCTCCTTTCCTTTCCCTCTGCCCCCTTCCTCTCCCCTCCTTCCCCCTCGCTACCAGGCAGAAACTATTTTGCCCTTATCTCTAATTTTGTTGAAGAGAGAGTATAAGCAATAATAGGAAGGACCAAGGGTTTTTGCTAGTTGAGCTAAGTCATTTGTCCTTCATATCCTTGTTTCTCTTGGCACTTGACTTGTGTAATATTACCTGTAAGTATGTAAATGTTTAATGCATAAAACTATATTTTATAAGTGAGCACACTGTTATCACTTCTACAGGCTTACCAAGGTCTACTAACTTCTGTGATATTGTCATTTCATAATATCAGAAATGACTCACACTTAAACATTTCTGGTGCTTTTATTGGTATGGAAAATATACAGCTGCCCTTGTATCTCAAGCCTGCAATCCCACCTGGTCAGAAAACAAAGACAAGAGGATGAAGCTTAAGACATGGTAGGGCAAAAAAGTAGGAGACCCTATCTGAAAAATAGCTAAAGCCAAAAGGGTTGGGAGCATGGCTCAAGTGTTAGAGCACCTCCTAGCAAGCATGAGGTCCTGAGTTCAAAGCCCAGTAATGCCCAGTATATAAGTATGTATGTGTATGTATACATATATGTATATATGTATGTGTATATATATATATGTATTTATATATACTTTATATACTTACAATCTGTGATACTATTAACAGAGCCAAGGAAGAGTAAAGACAGAGAGAATAAAAGGTGGAAAGGCATGAAACAGTCATGATGGATGCCCTTGAAATTGCATTTAGATAATTATGGCTGAAGAAAGTAGAGGAGGAGATGTTGATCACCCCACGTGTGCTGCCCATTGTGCTCTGTGTATGACAACTCATGTTGGGAGAAAATAGTAATACTTCTTTACGAAATAGTTTTAAAATTCATAGAAATTAAATTTTTGAGGAAAAAAGATTTATTTAAGAAAATTTATTTATTTACTCAGTAAATCTAAGTAACAAGATTTATTTACTTAGATTTATTTATGAAAATAATGCTGGTGACAATGATGAGAATGGATAAGTGTGGGGAACACAAGCAGTAAATACAAATCACTGTTAACACAGTTTAGCTATAAAACTTACAATACAATCAGTGCAGGAAAGAATGCCTGTTAATACTGCAGAGAGGAGAAAAGAAGTTGGAGTTGAAATTAAAATAGCCTATAGTTAAAAAAATCAAGATAAACATAAATGTATTTTATTCAGTAATTTAGTTAAGTGAATAACTATTGTCTTTATCAAATATATTGTAAATTGCATAGCAGAATTAATATTGAACATTCTAAACTTTAAATGTCCCTTTTTGTAGCAAAATATTTAAAAGCAACTTTAAGCAAGTATTTATATTTAAAGGTGTGTTTTCATGGAGTTTTAATGTGAATAACAGCAGTAATAAGCTTCAATAAATTTAAAGTATTCAGTTTCTATAAATTTTAATTTATAGACTGTTTCATAAAGTTATAATAAGGATGACTAGTAAGTAATATGTAAGTATTTTTTCATTAAAAGTAAGTTGTATTTTAAGCATATTTAAATGTTTAGATAGCATTTTCATATACTTATCCATGAAGCTCCCTTCACATATGTGCCTCAGTTCTATGTGAAAGTCCATAGTTGTCTGGTGTCATTTTCCTTATCAGAAGAGCTTTCAACATTTCTTGGACTGTAGGCCCATTGATGATTAATCCTTCAGGATTAGTAACTCTAAACAAGCCTTTGTTTGATCTACTTTATAAAAGATTTTTTTTTCTTTTTTTCTGGAGATGCATGTCGAACATGAGAAGACTTTCTTTTTCCTCCAACAGCTAAACATGTTGCTCTACTGTCTTCTACTTTCCATATTTTGATGACCATAATCTGCTCACATCCTTATTTTGCTTGTTTGATCTCAATGTGCTACATATGTGTCTTTTAACTCTGACTTCTTTTGAAACATTTTATCAAGGTGTTGAAATCATCTTGCTATTCCCATTATTGTAACTGCCTTTTCCTTCCCTTTTCTCTTCTTCTCCTTCCCTTTTTCCTGAGCCCTTCCTGCTCTCTCATTCTCCACTCCTTCTTCCTCCTTCTTCTCCCCCTTTTGTATGCAGGGATTATTGAATTGCTTGAATCTAAGTCTTCATAACTGACATCAGTTATACATTGGGAATTTACAACTGCCATTTGTTTAATTATGTTCCCCCTTTCTCCCCTCAAGTATGTGTTATTTTTCCTTACACTTAAATGAATTTTCCTTACACCAACTAATTTTCTTCTTTGTAACTCTTCATTTCACTTTATAACTTTTTGCTGTATCTTCAAACTCACTCAGTTTTTCTTCAAGCTTATTATTCATTTCAGACATTGTGATTTTCATTTGTATACATTATATTCTGTTTAAAGTGAACAAGTCTTAAAGTTTTGGACACATGGAAAGATATAATAGCTCTTAACTTCTTGTTTATAATTCTAATATCTGGACCATTTCAATAGATTGTAGTTATTATTTCATGGTAATGGCTCCTATTTTCCTACTCTTTTTCATTTCTTTCAAATTTTTATTTGTTATGATAGTTTTTGATTTTTTTATCTTGTGATGTTCATAAATATATTTATTATACATGTATTGAATACATACATATGTATGTGGAAGTACATGTATACATGTATTGAATATATATACATGTATGTGGAAGTGTACCAAGAGAGTTGTGCCCTGGTATTTATTGATCTACTGATAATTGATTGAGTCCATGAACCAACACTCATAGATACTATAATCTTCAGATGCTGGATTCTTTCATATTAAATGGTGTAGGATTTGCAAATGACCTGTACACATGCTTCCATGAATACAATTGATCTGTAGATTACTTAAATATTTAGTGCAATGTGAATTCTATATGAATAGTAATATTTCATTGTTTAAGAAAAACAGATAAGAAAAAAGTCTACACATGTTCAGTACAGAAATAACCTTGGGGTATTTTCCATCTATAGTTAGTTGAATCTGTTGAAGCAGAAGTAGAAGATAGAGAAAACCATCTCTCTTCTCTTTCTCTATCATGTGTGTGTATATGCATTGGATATGCATTGAGATGGGGAAATTTGTGTAACATATTTTGGAATTTCTCTGATACTCTGTTATATCTCTATCTACCTTAGTCTCCCTGGTATCTCAGCTCCCTCTCCCTAAGACAAGAACTTACAGGGCTATTCCTCATTCTACTATACTCTGGAAACTCAAGGCAGTGAGATGAGACACTCTAGGGCTAACCTCTTCTGTTTTCTTTATCTCAAGGGATCATTGCTGTTCATTGTCTGATGTCTTGTGAATATTGAAGGATGTTGACATTGGTTTTGTCCAGATAGCTTATTTTAGTTATGGTAATTCTTTTCCCTATTACTCCATTTTTGTGGACAATGAGAGTTCCAAAAATTGCATTTCTATATATGTCTTAATTTGTTTATAACAATGTATTAAATGCAATATTTTACATTTATTTTGTCTGTGGTGATTATATTACATATATGTTGCAACTTAAGATCACACTATCAAAGAGTGTGCAGTTCCTGAAAATGAAATCACGCTGCTACAAGGATTTTATATATGGGGAAAGAAGTATTACTAATTCTAAATAGATTTAATAACTTAAAGATGATTTTATATCCCAGAGCAATCACTGAATCATAAATCACAAACCAAGAGGTGATTATTATCTTTTAGCTAAAAGATAATAAAAGATATTAAACAAAACACTAAAAATATTAATCAACTCAAAATAAGGCAAGACATTTGAAACAAAAAATAAAAAATAATTGGGCAAAGACAAAATAGCAAAGTCATTTATTAACTCCTAAAATAATAATTGAATTAAATGCAGATAGGCTAAACATCACAATTATGAAGCAGAGATTTCCACTTGATTTCCAACAAAACAAGAATGACTATAGTATATATTCACACACACAAGAAATGCATTTTTAAAATATAGATACATATACATTAAAGCTAAAATGGTAGAAAAGTGTTGAGCATAAAAAAAATTAGTGGTTAGGTTTAAAGCCAATCAAAACTGGTATCCTAGTAGGAACTGCCATCAGAAATAATGACAAATGTAAAATGATAAAAGTATCAAATTACAAGACCTAGATATAAACA
The DNA here is from genome assembly GCF_047511655.1 of Castor canadensis. Classification (NCBI taxonomy): domain Eukaryota; kingdom Metazoa; phylum Chordata; class Mammalia; order Rodentia; family Castoridae; genus Castor; species Castor canadensis. The sequence goes on from NC_133391.1 coordinate 167,132,399, forward strand.
TATATTCTTATACTAGAAAGCTTCTTAATACAACGAACAAATATTGAGAGAAATCAAATGAAGACATACTGATTTTATAGTATTAGTTCAGATCATCAAGTTGGGGAAAATGGGAGGAAAAGCCCAGGAAATAAGAGGTTGAATGAATAAGTTCATATATTTTCAGATAGACTATAACTTGGTATATATATATACCAAGTATAAACTAACTCCATTTTCATGGCATTATGGCATTTTTCAAAGAATTTTATTGCAGTATTCTTTTTGAGAAGAATTCAGAAGAAGCAGAAATAGCCATCATTAGGAAAGTTAAGGAGTAAACTGCGTTTTCCTTGTTTTAGTAAATATTGTATAGTAGTTGAAATTAATGAACTGTACTTTCAGCATTACAGCTTTCTAAGTCAAAGTGTTGACTGAGATGAGTCTCCATTTTCAGCTACTCTGAAAGTGGAGTTAGGAGGATCACAATTTCAGGTCAGTCTAGGCAAAAAGTTAGTGGAAACCTATCTCAAGAGCATGCTGGGACATGCCTTTAACCCAGTCTACTCAGGAGGTTGATGTAGGAGGATCACTGTCGGGGCTGGCATTAGCAAAAGCATGACACCCTATCTAAAAACCAAACTAAAATAAAAATGGGAGAGTTGGTCAATTCGTAAGGCACTTGCCTAGCAAGAGTGAGGCCCAGAGCCCAATCCTCAGTGTCACAAAAAAGATAAACATCATTTTATATCTTAAATATGATAATCCCAGTATTAAGTTAAATATTTGCATGCCAAAATATATAAATCCATCATTAATGGATCCATAATGACCTCATAAACACTTAACTGCATAAAATGGAAATAACACCCCAAATTAAGACTGATAGAGGAGAGCATGAGGGACGGTGAACAATAGGACTTTGGGGCAGTGTTTTAAGGTATTTCAGTGGTATTGGTAAAGATGATAAAGATGACATTTCCTTATTATGAGAAACAGATTTGGTTAAACATGTTATAGCTGAGCCTCCCTTTAATTTCTAAATATATTTATGACATTTTTGAATGTTTCTTATAATTTTTACCCAGTCATGTAAAGTTAGAATCCTTTGAAAATTATAACAAAGGAAAACAAATACATACATTGCAGTATGTATAATTCAAGAAAAAAGTTAAGGAAAATAAAAAATAATCATCTTCAGGGTCATAAGTAAGACATTTGAGAGTTTGTACAGAATGCAATGTAAAACCATCACCTATCATCCTTTTCTGAAAAGGTAACTTTTTAATGCAGGCTACTATTCAAACTTAATGTGTATAATCAGATATGTTTACATATTTTTCATTTATATTTTTGTACTGATGGATGACTAAATATTTTATTTTATTTTTTACTAAAATGTTTAAATGTATAGTATTTGATACATAGAACATAAAATCACATACATTTATGGGTACTTTGATACATGTATGTATTGTGTGATAGCTAAATAAGATTTAAACATGACATATCTGCCTCCTCAAACATAATCACATACAAACTTATAAGAACATGTTTGCAACAGTGGAACTATTTTATGGAACTCAGGGGAGGAGAGAAAGGAAGAGAGACTGATAGTCACCAATACTGAAATGCATTACATCTGTGCTGGTAGAGGATATAAGGATATGTATTGAAAGCTGTTGAATAATGGGGGATGGGAGGTAAGGGACAAGGGAGAGTAATGTAGAGTTGAACTGACTGAAGTAGACTCACAGCTGGGATACAAGGAGAAACTCCTTTGAAAATTTACTTAGGAATCAATAATGAAAGACAGGGCTGTCAAATAGGTACAGTAGAATGTAAGCTTATTCAAAATTTTCATAATGAATCACTCTCATACAATGAAAATATCCTAATAAAAAAGAAAAAATATCACTGCTTTATGATTAAAACATCAAAATCTTTCCTCTAGCATTTTAAAATTCTACAGCACAATATCATTGTCTATAGTCATGGTAATATCTACCAGCAAACCAGAAATTCTTACTGACATCTCTCTAAAACTTAATATCCACTGACCAGCCTTTCTCTTCCCTCCCTCCACCTTCTCTTCCCAGCATCCAGTAACCACCATGCTACTCTTAACTTCTATGACATCCACTCTATCAGATTGCACGAATAAGTGACATCATGCAGTGTTTGTCTTTCTGTGCCTGGATTTTTTATTTGAATAATGATCTCCAGTTAATCCACATTCTCACAAATTAAAGACTTTTTGCTTAAATATTTTTAGTTGCTGTTCTTTGTAGTCCCACATATTCTTTATGCATACATCCATTCATGAGCACTTATGTTGCTTCCATTTCTCATCTATTGTGAGTAGTGCTAGAGTGGACAGGGGAGTGTGGAGGTCTCTTCAATATACTGATTACATTTCCTCTGTATACATGCTAGCAGGATAGGTAGGTCTTATGGTGTTTCTGCTTTTTAAATATTTGAGGCATGTCCACACTGTTTCCTGTAATGACTGTTCTAATTTACTTTACTGTCAACACTGTGACAATTTCCTTTTCTCCACGTCCTCACCAGCACTTGTTTTCTTTATTCTATTGGATAACAGACATTCTTAGTGGAGTAAGGTGATGTCTCATTGTGGTTTTGATTTTGTGTTTTGCTGATGATCAATGATTTGAATAGTTTTTCATATGCCTGTTGATGATTTGTATTGTCTTCTTTGGAAAATTTGTATTGTTCATTTTAAATCATCATCATTATTTGCTATTAAGTTTCTTTATATATTAAAAATATTAACATTTTCTCAGATGTACATTTTACAGATATTTTTCCAAGTCTATTTGTTGTCTCCTCCTTCTGTTCATTATTTTCCTATTTGTTTCCTTATTGTGCAGAAATTTTGGTGTTCAATGTAATCTCTTTGTTTATTTTGCCTTTATTTTCTGTGTTTTGAGGCATAAATGCTTTATAACATGATGATTATCATTATTAAAATAGTAAAACAGTTAATATTTTCAAAGTGAGAGGCTGTACAAAATGCAATTAGATCAAAACTATCTAATACTTAAATTTGGAGCACATTAACCCATCTGGGAAACAGAGTTATCTCTATGCAGATCTAGAAAGGGGAAGATCTGAAGAAATGAAAACAAGTGGTGATATTCTCATATTTTCTTGAATGCTATTAAAATGCACATCTTCAAGTCATATTCCAGAGTATTGAAAAATAAATGTTTTAGAATGTATAGCCTTGAAATACATAGTTCAGAGAATTTCATCAATAACTTCAAAACCTCACGAACAAACATTCTTCTTTTTGAAAAATATCCTGACTGTTAAATAAATATTCTCCTACATCTTATACAAGGTTACACACTAATTCTAAAAGCTGGAGAAAATCATATAAAAGAAAATCAATTTTTGGAAAATCTTATTTTCAAAGAATGGTAATATTTTATTTTGTGTTTAATTTATTTTTGCAAGTATAGCACTGTCTACCAAATAGGCTCATATTTAACACTGCTCATCCACTCTAGCTAGTGGGAACTCAAAAGTTTCGCTGCCATCTGTGAGCTCTGAGAACAGTTTGGATTAAAGTTCTCTCACAGTTCCTGTTCTCTCCAGGAACATTTTCTTATCCCTCTTCTGTGGAATTTCAACCTATGTACGCCAAAGACTCAAGGCCAAACTGATGCATATTTTGGGAACACTTCCTTTAGGTAACTTCTTCTCCTTCAACTTTGAAGTTTGTCTGCTTTACACAGGGAGACTGCCAGTTTTTATATGGGTTCCTTCTCCCATTACTGTGTAGAAATTTCACTGGCCAAAAAGTTTGAGGAGACACAAAGCTCACTTTGTGAGCTTCAGATATGGTGAGAATCATACAGCTACAGGGTCTGTTGTCTGGTGTTTGAAAAACTTTGCCAACATTTTGTCCAATTTTGAAGATACTGGTAACAAGACGGTGATTCAGAACACTGCACATGTTTTAAAATAATTTTTATAAGATATACTAGTAATACAATCATACACATAAGCATGAGCTTGTTTCTTCTGTCTTCCCCTTAGACAGAGAACAATACTAAAACTGACTAAATGAGAGAAAAGTATTTTTGAACATTAAATGGAGAAAAATATATTCACTAACTCATTAAAAGAAAAACAAAGAGAAATCACAGGTGAGAATGATGTTTAAGATGCATTCACACACATACATGCAAACACATGCATAATCTCTGTAACCTGTATGTTTTTAAACAATAAATTATTCCCAGCCTTAGAGAGGAAGTTGGCATATGTGGAAATTCCTTTGCTTTTTCTTTTGATAGAATATTAATAGTTTATGCAGAATCAAGACAGAATTGAAAAAAGATCATGAGAATAGATGTAAGGATTTTAAGAAACCAGATATCATATTTATAGTGCTATAACATTTATTTAGGTGGATTAATTTTGAGGTTGAAGCATTCAAAATGATGTAGCATATTGTTTGACTTTCTATTATGCCATTTACCAGTCAGAATATGAGTTATAAATGGAAGTACATTTTGTGGTGTAGAAGTATTTAGGTGGTAAAATGGTTAAATATTAGTATCTATCATGTGAAATTACATTTTGTTAGAATGCTATAAAATCCAGCGAGTACAATAATCATATTGGTAAAATTAAGAAACTTTAAAAGTTATATTTCAAAGCTAAAAAAGAAAACAACATTCTCCATGGTAAGAAACATTCCAAGGCATCAAATAATAATTCCCTAAACAAAATTTCCAGGAATAAAATATAAAAAGCCTAAAGGAAAATTTAGTGTATATCCAGTGATGACAAATATTTAACAATATCATTGCAATATTAAGATGTATTGAAATAATAAATTCACAAGAAAACTGTAAAGATAAATTGAGTCAATCTCCTCTAATCATACTAATGAAATTTTAAAGGCAGAAAGTCAAATATGCTGCTTATTTCTTTATCACAAGTTTGACCAAGTTCATTGGCTAAGCAACAATTCAAACTCTTTCAGAAACTGCAAATACTCCACAGGAAAAAATCTATAAATGCTCACAGCTCCTTGTGAGTCCTGTCTTTGCTGAATCTTGGTCCACTGATGATTTGTGTCTCTTTAATTTTGTGATTGAATTGGATAAAAGTTTTAATCCATTTTATTGACGCACAGCGTAAGTGAAAAGTAATACTAAAACTATAAGTATTCTGCTAACAGAAATTTTCATTGTGGTAATTCTGAATTCATCACTGATAATAGCAATAATGCAACAGCAGAACATTCTTGGATCCACACAACTTCTCTTGTGATCATACCCACCACTTTTCCTGCCTCGGGAGAAGTAATATTCTGGCTTGTAGTAAAATGCCCTCTTTTAAAAACTTATATGAATGAAGCCACAAGTATTTAGTCTCTTTCTTTAGCATAATTTCCTTAATATTTGATTTGTGAGGTTCCTCCACATTGTCAGTGATGTTACTTCTCTTTCATTGCTGTATTGTTTTATAGAGTAAAGATTTATCATCATTTAATAATTTTCTACTGTTGATGGACTTTGGAGAGTCTCACAGGTTCAGATATTACAAATAGTGTTGTTACAGTCCTCTACACCTTCTGGATATTAAATCTAAGATGTAGATCTGTACATCCGGAGTAGAGCTGTTATGTTGTAAGACATATCCTACCCACTGCACACTGACCCTTAATGTATCTTTCACTCTTTCTCAACTTGATTTGCTCTTCCTTCTGCTTCATTGTCAGGCAATATTTTAATATTTATTTCTTCCACTTTATCATGCAATGGAGCTTGGGTCTCTACTCTCTAATTAGTTTTCATTTCAAGCAAATTCCATCCCTCTAGAGCTTCCTCTTCAGCAGTATAGGAGTGCTGGACAAGGTTTCGAATTTCCAGATTTTATTTTCTTCCTCCTTATCAGAAAGAAAGAGTTTGGTAATGTCCTTCTCCCTAACATGAATCACCTCAGATCCACTCTTCAACCTCAGAAGGTAGAATAGTTTAAATTAATTTTGGTTTGGATTGTCTATTTTGTGTAGGCAATTGTGTGTGGACAGGAAGAGAGACTTAAGAGCCAGACTGTTGGAAGTAGTTTCCAGCTCAGACATTAACTATTTGATAACTGTATTCAGAGAATACACATACACACACACACATGACACATTTATCATTATTGTTGTTGCTGGTATTTTTATTTCTGCTGCATGGTTTGTCTTTCCTTAATTGGATCTCAAAAATACTACTTTGATATGTCTTCTAGTTTGTTCACAAGGTCTGTATTGGACTATAACATGGCACCAATAAAAATAATCTTCATTAGTTGCAAAAAAAGTGAATATATTTAACATTTAGTTAATCAAAAATAACATTTTACTCTCTAATTGTATAATTTTTGCATGCTATAGTTTAACAAAAACAACTTTGCAAGGTGGGTTATCCCACTCTAGTCCACAGACAAATATATTTCATTCTGGATAAATTTTTTAGAAAATCAAGTAAAGTAGAATTATCTATTCAATATATATTTACCAACTAGAACTTTTGCTGTTTAGAATAATTAGCATTTGTGCTGTTTAGAATAATCTTTTATGTAATCATATCCTTTGCCCCAAATAAAAAGCCAGCTTGCATATACATCAACTAGTGGCACATTTGAATATCTGGCATTTTTATTCTTGTAATAATTTATTTAAATCACGAGTACAAAATAGGAAGCTTTTGAAATTTCTCATGCCAAAATCTCTTACAAAGTTATCAATGCTTTTGGAGAAAAGAAATCACTACCATCACTGAACATTTGGCATTGCTTTTGCAGTTCTAAACATTAAATTCTTTGAATTTAATGAAAAGATATTGCATTAAAACTCAATCTTAATTCTAAAATATGTTCCTATCATGTATGTAAATAGATTCAATATATTGGTTATTGTTTAATCATTATGTGAGTTATAGCCAACCTGCAGCAAATTTGTTGTCATCAGTTCATAGGTTGTTTACTATGAAACATTTATATGAATATATTGTTGAGACTCTGTCATTTGCTTTTAGTAACATGAACTTTGGTAACCTGAGTCATTCTAATTCTTTGATATTTTTCTTGTATAATAGAATTTATGTGTCTTATCATAGTCTTAGAAATGAGATGATTTTGATGACCACCATGGGTAGAAGGGAAAGAGAACTGCATGTAGATCAAGATAGAATATAGAACGTTGGGAATTGGGGAACACAAATAATGTTACTGAGCCACCAACAGTTTGATGTTAGATTACTATTGATTTGGCAAAAGGATGAAAAATGCCCAAGAACTGTCAAGGGATAATAGAAAAAATTAGAAAGATGCACCATGAGAGAGATTTTTCCAGTCAAGAATGATAACCATCATCTAACATACTAAAGCATAATATGACTATATAAAACCACATACAACCATTTCTCATTTCATTCCTCACTCAGAAATTTCCAATTTCATTAAAATAATATATTTATTGGTAACTGTAAGGAGATAAGGTGGATAGAAGATATGATAGAATTTTGTGCCATCTGCAGGAAGGTTGCTGGTTTTGAGGGTATAAATTGTAATAACCCCACTGCAATTTATTCATTAAGTTAAATTGCTATGTATTTTAACCATAATGTATATTAAATGTCACAGTTTGTATTTCTAATTACATTAGTCTACTTTAAAATAGTACCATTCTTATTTGAATTTCAAATAATACTGGTGGAGGAAAAAGAATTTTTAGAATACTTGTAATGCATATGGATTTACACAGATATTTCTGAAAATCAAGAATCTATACTAATACTATTCAAATAGAATGTGGTATCATTCAACATTTGAGACAAATATATTGAAAGCATTGAAAACTTTTATTAACTACATAACTAGAAGATTCAAATTTGTATGGGATGCCTGACACGAGGCTCTGGGGAACCAAATGCTATTTATGTGGAATCTGGCAGTGCTAGTGTTTGGATTGTGTCTGAACAAAAGCCAAGTGCTTCAGAATTTTATACCAGGAAATGAAACTTTTGCAGCAACTCAGTTGTCACAGGTATGCATTCCTCTCTCTGTTGCCAAAGTTTTCTATTTTTATAAATTTAAACTGTACTCTTTTTATTGTCCCATTTCAGAAAATGAGATATTTTTTGAGAGTGTTAACAATTCCCACCTCAATTTTATTTTAGTGAAAACATTTATTTAAAAAGAACTGAAATGTTCTTATTTTTGTTAAATGAAGTAAAAAGAAAGAGTACAAACTTATAAAATAACAAATACACTGAATTGAACCTTTCAGAGGTAAGTCATTAAGTAGGGGGAATTATCATTTGTTAAAAATTCTACAAGAGAATAAACACCTGCTTTTTACATAACATAACTTTTTTAAAGTCCAATTAAATAAAGAGATGTAAGCAAACATTTAAAGGGCCTTTCTTCTTTGTACAATTTATTTACAAACCAATACTACCAAGTAAACATTGTTAAATGTTATAATGATTTTCTTGAATTAAGATACATGTGTTAAGTCACGTTTCATGCTATTTTGTGTTTCTTTCTTTCTTTTTTATTGCAGTACTGGGGATTGAACTCAGAGCCTTATGCATGTTAGGAAAACACTCAACCAGTGAGCTATATCTCCATCCCTTGTCATTCTTTTATCAGTTAGCAACAAACATAAGAGATATGCTCTATACTCACCAACATAGAACAGATGAATTTCACTATTTTACTTTTGTGCCTTCATTCCCACTGTGGGGCACAGTGACCCATGCGTGTAACCCCAGCTCTGTAAGAGGTGGAGATAGGAGGATTGTGGTTCAAGGCAGCAAGAAAGTTGGCCCGGCATGGTGACACATGTCTGCAATCATAGCCAAGTAGGAAGCATAAGTAAGAGGACTGTGGTCAGGGTCAGCCCAGGTAAAAAGCAGGAGTCCCTATATCAACAATAACCTAAAATAAAAAGAGCTTAAGTGATAGAGCTTTTGCAAAAAAAGCACAAGGTCCTGAGTTCAAACATGAGTACCAGAAAGGGAATGGAGAGAGATTGGACAATTGGTGGCCTAGAAAAGCCACCAATTTTGACCTCTCCTATCACCGCGTCTCCTCTGTGATTACAACTCCCTGAAGTAGCATCTTTTCATGGCCCGAGGACCCACTGCCAGTCCACTTAGTACCTTTTCTGGATAACAAATACACATCATCTCATCCGGCAGCATCAACTTCCCAGTTATTCCAACAGTACTTTGGAAACTTTGTTTCTGTTGGAAGTTTCCATATTGAAGCTAATCTTCCAAACTCCTTGGCATGATTTTGTTTTCTTGACTGGACACAGATTTTTACAAATTGAAAAAAAATAATAAAAAATTGAAGTCTTGTTATGTAGTTAAACTTTTGAATGTACAGAATGAAATAGGTCTTTCATTTTCCCTGTGTGATGAACAGTTGCCTTCGTAACATTGATTGGAAACTCTTTCTGGACTTTTCATTTCACAGTGTTACCTTACTATTAAATATAATTACTCCACCTAGGCTTTATTTACTTATTATTTACTTTCTTCTTTGGCCAATTTTTCTATATGTTGACTAGTAGCAAAGACTACTTCTGTTTCTTATAGAATTGTAATTTCATTTTGATACCTCTTTATAACAAATGTCACGAAATCCTTTCTTTAAACTTGTATTATCTTTTATTCACCCTTTTTCTGTGTGAATTTTAGGACTATTTTAGGACTGTTCTTAATAATTCTCATGAGAATTATGTGAAACTCTTCTGGAATAGCAAAATTTACAACTTAATTTGTGGAAGACTGATCTATTTTACTATTTTTCCCTATCTCTGAATATTATATCCTTTTTCAGGTACTCTGTACTCTTCAAAATGATTTTTACTCAAGGAAACATACTTCATATGTAATTTATGGATTCATCTATCCCTTAAATTCTTTGTAGTACTATGAGTACATTGTATGCTCACCCATGGTTCACATTTATACGTGGGACATTGCTCTATACATGGTGAGGTAGATGGCAGCAATATGCTAACTTCTAATAATTATTTGATCTGTACATTTTTTCAGAATGCAATATTAGTAATAAAACCCATATTATTTCTTTCTTTTAAATCCCTGTGATTTTATTTATCTATAATATAATATGGAGTTAATCACAATACATTGCTAAATAAAGCAATTAAGAGAAAAAATGTTGTTTCTTCCTGATAGTTATTGGGAGATTACTTTCTGAGAAAAAGTTAAATTTAAATTTCTGGTAGATATATTTTATGTGGTTAAAATGTCCCTTTCCCACAAAGCATTTTATTTTTATTCCTGAATGGGTATTAAAATTGACCATTTTATTTGATATTTAATTTATATCAATACTATCCCCTAATGCCATTGAATATCATTTTAGCAACTAATGTGGACTTGATTTTACTTTGTTTGCCTATTTTTATGTTTAGTTTGAAAATATTGTATTTAACCATTTACAACAATAAAACAAATTTAGAAATCTACAAAAATCCATTCTTTTACTATATTATTATTATCATTATTAATTTCTTATTTCTTATCTCATTTTTGATTTATCATGCCTTATTAATGCAAGGGAATTTCCTTGTGATGACACTATACATGCTCACAGGGTACCTTGAGCAAGTCACTGCCTTTCTCCCATTCGCACTCTCTCTCTTCCCCCCTCATTCAAGGTTCGTGGGGTATGCTGACTTCATATGTGTATATGAAGTGTACTTCCACCATCTTCACCCCTCAGTTTTCTTCCTCTCTCTTCTCTCTCACTGATCCCGCCCAGAAAGTCCTCTATATACATTCACCCTAAATGAAATTTCACCCTCAGAAATCAAGGACCAAATGTATATACCATTTCAATATTAAGATGTAGATGAAAATAATTTAAATTCACATACAAATCAATTTTGTATATGAACATTATTTGTATATGCAGGTTTTTCCATGTGTGTCCATGTATGTCTGTCTTTGCCAAAATAAAGCCCAAGATAAAATGTAATGATGGTGCATTTTCCCCCATTCTTCATTATCATATATTAGTTGTACAAAAGAGTTTCATTGTGATATTACGATATGTGCATTCAAATCAAGTTCTTCCCCTCAATCACTATCTCTCCTCTTAGAACAATTCCAACAGGCTTCATTGTTCTATTTTCACAGAAGTATGAAAGGTACTTCAGCAATGTTTACCCCTTTCCACGATCTCTTTTCTCCTCCGATCTTCCACTTGTGCCCACCCTAGACAGGTTCTATTTTATATTGCGGTCACTTATTTTTTCAGGTCTAGATTCCACATATGAAAGACAAGATGTGATATTTGTCTTTCTTATTGTGGCTTATTTCACTTGATATGATCTCTAGCTCCATCCATTTTCCTGCGCACAATTTAATTTCTTTCTTTATTGCTAAATAATGCTCCATTATGTATTTATAGCACATTTTCTTTACCCATTCACTGGCTGATGGGCAACTGGGCTGATTCCATATTTTTGCTATTGTGAATATTGTTGCTATAAACATGAGCAAGTTCGGATCTTTAATTCTTGTTTTTTATATACTCATATGCCTTTATTTGACTATCACCATTAGACTGTAGCTTAGCTGAACAGTGATATGCCATGTGGCAGATTTCCCTTTGCACCCTGAAGATGTAACTTCATTTTATATATTGCCTATATACCATGTCAATTGTCAATTTGTACTTTTTTCTTTGAATAATGAGTATTTTTCTTTTACCAATGTCTCTTTGTATTTAATGTTCTGTAATTTTCCTTTTGTGTCTAGATGTGGATTTATACTTATTTTTTTTCCTCTCTGTATTGAGAGCTCATTTTTCCCTCTGAGGTTCCACAGCTTTCTTTACAGACAAAGAAATCTCAATAGTTAGTCCTTCATATTTGCCTTCTTCACCATTTCCTGTATTGCTTCATTCTAGGGATCAATTAAATGTTCTCTGAAGCTGTTAGGTGTGTCTTATACTTCTGTTAAAATTTTCACATATTCTAAATGTGATATTTGAGCTGTGTTCTTTGAGAATTCTATGAACAACTGCATGAAAAATTTAACTTTTCATATATTTCGACACTAAAATTTTTCCAACTATCAATATCTTCATTGCAATAGGTATGATTTCACGTGTATCATTCAATTTATGCATTTTTCAATTCTCCTGTTGCCTTTCAAACTTTACCTAGATAGTTCTATATGTTCTGATTCTTTCATTAATGCCTTCTCTTTGTTTTCTTTTAGTACATTTAAAACACATACACTAATTCTCTGCTTGACTTTTTTTGCCTTCTTTGTATTTTGGATTTCATTCACACAATTTTTCAATTCACTTTCTAGCTGTTAAAGGGTATTCAGTTTGCCACTGTGTAAGTACACAAAGAGCACATAGACTTCAGTGTCTAAATCAGCAGGCAACTAAGCTCAGATCATGAATTAAGTCACTTAGAAGGTGACCCTGCATAGGTGTTATAATGCCATAGAAAGGTATAAAGTAGGTGAAGATAATTTTTGATGCTTAGGTTTATGTCATACCCAACATTACAGATAAGACACATAACCGGGACTAGTATAATGCTTAAGAATCCAAGAATGAGTAGATGTATGTAAACTAAATTTAATTTACTTTAGTGTCTCTGGTTATTTATTGCAATAAAAGGTTATGATTATGCGAGAGTGCTGGACATTTTAACAGTGTGCTCTTAATAGAGTGCATTTTCAAATCATTTCATGTTTTTATTTGTGACTTTATTGTTTAAAGATGTTGAGTTTGAGTGCTTGAAAGGATGCAATTATATATGATGGATGATGCCAATTTATGAAAGCTACAAAAGTTACTGAGATGCCTCATTTTATTTGATTGACTTAGACAGATGATCTATGCAAACCATACTGTGTAGCAAAGGGAAAAAATAGGCCAAACCAAGAAATATAGTGTCAGCAGAAGGCTATGAAAATCACTAGTTAGTAGCCAAATGCAAAATTAAACCTACCAAAGTGCTAAGTCAGCCAGAAATTATTAACCAAAAATTGACAATCCTGGACAAACTATGCATTCATAGGTAGCAGAAAAATAAAGAAATCAATCGAGTACAAAGTAGCTTTTGAAGAAGAGTGTACTTGTTTTAACAAGAGCACCCAAAAGAGTTCATTGAACATGTATCCAATAAAGGAGATGCTCATCAGTGTATTTTAACAGGACATACTATTGAATAGAGTATTTTTTCTTTTTTGCTATTATATTTGTTTTCTTAAACATTATAGTATGATTAAATTTACAAATAAGGTAAGTCAGTGGAATGAATAAGGAAAATGACAATGTGCTTTTCAATATGGTTAACTAAAGAGGAACATAAATTGGATTTGATACGAGAAAAAAAAGTAAGGTAACACTGGAAAAAGTGAAATAAATTTGCTCTTATACATGTCCAAATAAAATGTTTAAAAATATGTCAGGAAGTTTTAACCAAAGACAGCATGGTTAAGAGCCACAAGCTTCTGAGTAGGTTCAAATTTAAAATTACACCAAATCAAAAGCATAAGATAAAACGTAATTTTGATTCATTAATTATTATTATTTCTTATTTTGCTAGCTAAAATTATTATCTATTTAGAAGGATAATGTAATGTACCTTAGTCTGGACACAACTTCCTTACAAATATTGACCTCTGCTCTTGATGTAGAGAAGTGGTCTAGGCAAGTGATCTTTTCATCATGGAAAAATCAATAACTGAGATCAATGGGAAGCAGCAGTGAGGCAAAGGCCTATTTACAAGTCTTCTAATGGAGGAGAGCAACCCCACAGTCAGAAGAGTGGGATGGAGGAGAGGAAAGGAGGAAAATTCCATAATGGATGCATTGCCCTAGGTAGGATGGATCTACAGGACTGAGAGAAGAAAGAGGGAACTATTTGTTCATCAGTTCTTGATCCTTATTTGTCAACAGTTTACCCTCTGGGGAACTGGCTTTGTGATGCTGCTGCATGCTAACTACTTAGCTCCCTCAGACTGACCACACTCTATAGTGCTCCTATAGCAGGGAGAAGCCCTGAACATAGAAGCAAAGAGCACAGTATCCACCTCTAGAAAACTGCTATCAGAGTCCAAACTGAAGCCCTTGCTGTGCTGACTGAGGTAAAGAGAAAATTGAGTCTTGTAATTTGAAGTGGTTCAGTAGAGGTGTCCAGGGCATAGCATGAACTTCTGTGCATAAAATTATAACTCAAGTTAGGTTAATTTCAGCTTACCAGACAGGGTGGGATTTAATTTATTTGACCAAATTTGTCTGTCAATCTTCACCCTTTAGAACTGAAAGCATTGTTTCCAAATCTAGATTAGGTTCTCAGAAGAAGGTTTTCATAGAAACTTTTATCTGTTATGTGTGGTTCAGAGCTAACAGCAATGGTTCGTGAGTACTTGTAACATAGGAAGAATTTAAGACCAGTTCTCAGGTTTCAAGATTGGTTATTTATTTTGACAAGATCCCAGGTGACCTATAAACTCATTACATTTGGAGAAGCACTAACCCAGACAGGATTTCATTAATTCTACATTCAATCCTTCATAAGACGTGTGATGGATGCCTAGAGTGGCGAATAATTGGAAACTCACCCAGAACTAAGACATTTATCTATATATTAATTCATCTTTGCTGAACAATTTATGAACAATTATAATAAAAAAGTCAATCAGTTTGTTATTGCTTTGGTATCATTAAATGATTTTATTAATTTTTAGAAAATACCATATTGTAGATGAAGCATGTAAATTAATTCAGTGTCACACAGCAGATTTAAGTGGAAGATTTTTATATAAATAAAGCATGCTCTAGAAATGAAGTAGAAAGAAGACTGTTAAATAACATTAGCACATAATTTATATTCAATGACTATTAATTATCCGTTACAGTATCTCTTTAGACCATTACATTTTCTAGAAAAATATCGTAGTATCAGTTATGAAATAACTCTCTTCTTTCTCCAGTTCTCTGCCTGCTAATCCCTATTTTCAGTCTCAACAAGGAGCTCCTACATGGCCCCACCACCATTTCACTAATGTCCTAACTTCCCTCCCCAGTCAACTTAGATCCTGTGGTCTGTCACTGTAATTGTTCTTTGAACTAGGCTCTGGACTAAAGAACTTGTCTCAGGTGAAAAACGTCAGGCATGTCAAATGAAATATTTTATGCAATTTTTAACATTATGCCCTCCCATAAAAATATACTGAAGCATCATTGTTCCAATAAAGACAGGTTCAGGACACGAGTCTTGCTTCCTGATTAGTCAACTCTTTATGATACCATCTTCCCATATCAGTCAAGCTGGTCTTCTGAAAACAAAAGTGGCATCAAAGCCAGACCTGCCTACCAGATTCAAAATAAGATGTTAACCCTATCACTTTTCTCTGCATCTTCTTGTGTTCATTTTTTTCTTGGACTTTCTGGACACTTACCTGATCCTGTGACTTGAACTGACTCTGTTAGGTGCTTTCTTAGATTTACAGCGTTTTTCTTGAGTTATTCATTCCTTGATCCACAAAGTTCTTTCAATTCTTTGCCTAAGCTTTAAATAGTATACACGTCATCACCCAAGCAATTTCCTTTTAGTGGCTACTTTTAATAAAATGTGTGATTTTGAGGTAGTTATACATTATCTTTGCTGTATAGTGTTCCAACCTGTGACACACCACAGTTTTCTGAAGTATTCAGTCTGGGACCTCATTTTCATAGTGTTGATAGGAATGCTCCAGCACAAACTTTGGAGGTCACAAGCTCTTACAGTGGAATATATTTTTAGAAAGAAATTGCTAGGTCTTGTGTACATTCAACTTCAATAGTTACAACTGAACACTTAGGAGATTTTAACTGTACATGTCTCAGTTCACATAATCAACATTGGGTAAGAAAGTTTGAGTTGGAAATGCAGCTCATCAATACCTAGAATTTTCTGTACTTTTGTTTTGTTTTGGCAATTCTGGTTACTATATAGTGAAATAGAATTGTGGTATATTTTAGCAGAGCTCTTAAAAACTACTTTTTGATCAGATGTTTCAGTCCAAGTCTTGAATCTGGGACCCTTGTTTTTTTTTGTTTTTTTTTTTACTGATTTGGGGATTAGCTTGTCAGATGAATGTACTACAACTACTTATCTCACTCTGTAGAATATTATTTGCTTCTGTTACACTTTTATACATTAGAAATTTACAGTTTATGATACTAATGCACCTCTGTACCTCACAAACTATAATATTTTATGTGAAGTTTTAAATTTTTAAATTTGTTTTACAATCTTTTTTACTTTATTTCTTTTTATAATTTATTTCTGTTATGTTTTAATTTTATGTGCATATTCCTTTATAGTTTGATTTTTTTAGCTTCTTGAGATAACTGTGTATCTCAATAATGTCAGCTGGTTTGATGATGATAAGAGTTAGTGATGAGGGTAGATTTCAAGTGCTCTTACATACACACTTGCACACACACAGGATAACTATGTGAGCAGGTGGATATGTTAACTTGCTTGACTATAGCAATTATTTTACCAAAGAAATGTACATAAACATTACTCTGTATACTTTAAATATACAATTCACTTGATTCCAGATAAAATACTGATGACTTTTGTATCTCATAGATTATATGCACGCAGATAAATATATAAACAAATTGATAAATGAAATTTTAATCAATTCTACATAATATTCTAGCTCCAAAATTTTTTTTATTTCTGTTATTCATATGTGCATACAATATTTGGGTCATTTCTCTCTCCTTCTCCCCACCTCCTCCCTAGTTCCTGGTCCCCTTCTCCTATTGGCCTCTGTCGCCTTAAAGTTTCTGCATTAGATCCTTTGCATCGAGGACATCAATGCTATTTTCTTTTTTGGAGGGTTTCTTGCCTATCCGCAGACCTCCCTTGTGTGCTCTCACCTCATCATGTGATCAACGTCCAATCCCCTTGTATTTGCCCTTGATGGAATGTCCGCATATGAGGGAGAACATATGATTTTTGGTCTCCTGGCTAACCTCACTCAGGATGATGTTCTCCAGTTCCATCCATTTACCTGCAAATGATAAGATTTCATTCTTCTTCATGGCTGAGTAAAATTCCATTGTGTATAAATAGTACATTTTCTTAATCCATTAGTCAGTGGTGGGGCATCTTGGCTGTTTCCACAACTTGGCTATTGTGAATAGTGCCACAATAAACATGGATGTGCAGGTGCCTCTGGAGTAACCTGTGTCACAGTCTTTTGGGGATATCCCCAAGAGTGGTATGCTGGATCAAATGGTAAATCAATGTTTAGATTTTTAAGTAGTCTGAAAATTTTTCTCCGGAGTGGTTGTACTAGTTTGCATTCCCACCAGCAGTGTAAGAGGGTTCCTTTTTCCCCGCATCCTCACAAACACCTGTTGTTAGTGGTGTTGCTAATGATGGCTATTCTAACAGGGGTGAGGTGGAATCTTAGTGTGGTTTTGATTTGCATTTCCTTTATTGCTAGAGATGGTGAGAATTTTTTTCATGTGTTTTTTGGCCATTTGAATTTCTTGTTTTGAGAAAGTTCTGTTTAGTTCACTTGTCCATTTCTTTATTGGTTCATTAATTTTGGGAGAGTTTAGCTTTTTGAGTTCTTTATATATTCTGGTTAACAATCCTTTGTCTGATGTGTAGCTCGCAAATATTTTCTCCCACTCTGTGGGTGTTCTCTTCAGTTTAGAGACCATTTCTTTTGTTGAGCAGAAGCTTTTTAGTTTTATGAAGTCCCATTTATCTATGCTATCTCTAAGTTGCTGACTGCTGGGGTTCCATTGAGAAAGTTCTTGCCTACACCTATTAATTCCAGAGTACTTTTTACTCTTTCCAGTTTTCCCCCAAACTTTACAGTTTGGGGTCTGATATTAAGATCCTTGATCCATTTTGAGTTAATATTGGTATAGGGTGATATACATGGATCTAGTTTCAGTTCTTTGCTGACTGCTAACCAGTTTTCCCAGCAGTTTTTGTTGAAGAGGCTGTCTTTTCTCCATCGTATATTTTTAGAGCCTTTGTCAAAGACAAGTTGGTTATAGTTGTGTATCTTCATATCTGGGTCCTCTATTCTGTTCCACTGATCTTCATATTTGTTTTTGTGCCAGTACCATGCTGTTTTTATTGTTATTGCTTTGTAATATAGTTTGAAGTCAGGTATTGTGATACCTCCAGCATTGTTCTTTTTGCTGAGTATTGCCTTGGCTATTCATGGTCTCTTGTGTTTCCAAATAAATTTAATGGTAGATTTTTCAATCTCTTTAATGAATGTCATTGGGATTTTGATGGGAATTGCATTAAAAATGTAGATTGCTTTGGGGAGTATAGCCATTTTTACTATGTTGATTCTACCAATCCATGAGCATGGGAGATCTCTCCACTTTCTATAGTCTTCCTCAATCTCTTTCTTCGGGAGTTTATAGTTTTCTTTGTGGAAGTCATTCACATTCTTTGTTCAGTTTACTCCTAGGTATTTGATTGTTTTTAGGCTATTGTAAACAGAATTGTTTTCATACATTCTTTTTCAGTTTGCTCATTGTTAGTGTATAGAAATGCTACCTTGCTATGGTTTTTGATGGTGTCTAGGAGCTTTTGAGTCGAGTTTTTTGGGTCTTTAAGGTACAGGAACATATCATCTGCAAATAGGGATATTTTGACAGTTTCTTTACCTATTTGTATTCCTTTTATTCCTTCTTCTTGCCTAATTGCTCTGGCTAGGAATTACAGTGCTATGTTGAATAGGAGTGGAGATAGTGGGCATCCTTGTCTAGTTCCTGATTTTGGAATGGTTTCAGTTTTTCTCCGTTAAGTATAATGCTGGCTGTAGGTTTGTCATATATAGCTTTTATAATGTCCAGGTACTTTCCTTCTATTCCTATTTTCTTAAAGCTTTTATCATGAAATGGTGTTGGATCTTATCAAAGGCTTTTCCTGCATCTACTGAGATGATCAAGTGGTTTTTGTCTTTGCTTCTGTTAATGTGTTTTATTACGTTTATTGATTTTGGAATATTGAACCACCTCTGCATTCCTGGGATGAAGCCTATTTGGTCGTGGTGAATGAACTTTCTGATGTGTTGTGAATTCAGTTTGCCATTATTTTATTGCGGATTTTTGCATCGATGTTCATTAAGGAGATTGGCCTATTGTTTTTCTTTTTGGAGGTGTCTTTGCCTGGTTTTGGGATAAGTGTAATTACTAGCTTCATAAAATGTGTGAGGCAGTTTTCCTTCCCTTTCTATTTTGTGGAACAGTTTAAGGAGGGTTGGTATCAGTTCTTCTTTAAAGGTCTGATAGAATTCAGCAAAGAATCCATCAGGTCCTGCAATTTTCTTTTTGGGGAGACTCTTGATTGCTGTTTCAATTTCATTTTGTGTTATAGGTCTATTCAGGTGATTAATTTCCTCTTGGTTCAGTTTTGGATGATCATATTGTATCTAGAAATCTGTCCATTTCTTTAAGATTTTCAAATTTATTTGAATATAGGTTCTCAAAGTAGTCTCTGATGATTTCCTGGACTTCCACATGGTGTTTGTTGTTATCTCCCCTTTTGCATTTCTGATTCTACTAATTTGGGTTTTTTCTCTCCTCATTTTAGTCAGGTTTGCCAGGGGTCTATTGATCTTGTTTATTTTTTCAAAGAAGCAACTTTTTGTTTTATTAGTTCTTTGTATGGTTTTTTTGGGTTTCTATTTCTTGGATTTCAGCTTTTTATTTTTATTTTTTTATTATTTCTCTCCTTCTATTTGTTTTGGGATTTGCTTGTTCTTGTTTTTCTAGGAGTTTGAGATGTGTAATTAGGTCATTGATTTAAGATCTTTCAGTTTTTTTTAATATATGCACTCATGCCTATGAACTTTCCTCTCAGGACTGCTTTTGCTGTGTTCCATAGGTTCCAGTAGGTTGTGTTTTAATTTTCATTGACTTGTAGGAACCTTTTAATTCCCTCTTTTATTTCATCAATGACCCATTGTTCATTAAGCAATGAGTTGTTCAGTTTTCCAGCTGTTTTTTGTCTATATTTTTGTTGTTGAGTTCTAGTTTTAATGCATTGTGATCAGATAGTGTGCACGGTATAATTTATATTTTCTTATATTTGCTGAGGCTTGCTTTGTGCCCTAAGATATGATCTATTTTGGAGATGGTTCCATGGGCTGCTGAGAAGAATGTATATTGTGTAGATGTTGGATGAAATGTTCTGTAGACATCAACTAGGTCCATTTGATCTATGGTATGTTTTAGATCTAGGATTTCTTTTTTTTTTTTAAGAGGCTGGTAATAAACTAGTTTATTTGGCAAATTTAATGTCACTCCTTTCTTCTTGCAGTACATTATGGTTCTTCAAATGCCCTTTTACCTATTATTTTTACACTCTCTTTTTTTAATTTTTTTTATTATTCATATGTGCATACAATGCTTGGATCTAGGATTTCTTTATTGATTTTTTTGTTTGGATGACTTATCTACTGATGATAATGGGGTGTTAAAGTCTCTCACTACCACTGTGTTGGAGTTAATATATGCTTTTAGGTCCTTCAGGTATGTTTGATGAAATTGGGTGCATTGACATTGGGTGCATAGAGGTTGATAACTGTCATTTCCTTTTGCTCTATTTCCCCTTTTATTAGTATGGAATGTCCTTCTTTGGCTCCAAAATTTTTAACAGTGTATTCCCTCCCAATGATTTTTATAGATTCATTAACTTTTGGAAACAAAACTTAATATATTACCTGTTTTAGATAACATATGCATAAGTGTATATTTGTATATAATTAAATATATATTGCTATATACATACATGTGCATATGTAATCTGTATGTTCATATATTGAAATATTAATCCATCTAGGTAAACCAGTGAATAGAATTGTCACATTTGTTTATTAAATCATATATATACTGTATCTTAATATCATAAATGATTTGAGAATGTACTGAGTGAAAATGAATCTGCTGACTTGTATGTACATTTGTACATACACTGGTATGGAACAAAATTTGCATTAGTATCTAGTATCTTCTGAAAGCTTCTCCTTCTCTAACTCCCGGATAGTTTTCTATTTTACTTCATAGCATATTTTTCTTCTGACTATTGACTCATCCCTTTCTAAATGGCCTCTTAATGTTGGAAATTGCAGTGTTGAGCCCTTCTGTCTTCTAATTTGGCCTCCTCCCAAGGCCTTTTGCCTAAACTCTAGTACTGATAACTACAAATACAATCTCGTTCTGCACCCCTGATTTATGTATTTAACAAACCCATTGACATTTGCCTTGTAGGCATCTCAAATTGACATTTCCAAAACCAATCTCCTGACTTCCCATTCTGTACCCCTAAGTACTCTCCCCTCTGGCTTCCCCGTCACTCTACATAAAACTACAGTGCACCAAAAAAGCCTTTGATAAGATCCAACATCATTTCATGATAAAAGCTCTAAGAAAACTAGGAATAGAAGGAAAGTTCCTCAACATTATAAAAGCTATATATGACAAACCTACAGCCAGCATTATACTTATCGGAGAAAAATTAAAACCATTCCCTCTAAAATCAGGACCCAGACAAGGATGCCCACTATCTCCACTCCTATTCAACATAGTACTGGAATTCCTAGCCAGAGCAATTAGGCAAGAAGAAGGAATAAAAGGAATACAAATAGGTAAAGAAACTGTCAAAATATCCCTATTTGCAGACGACATGATCCTATACCTTAAAGACCCAAAAAACTCTACTCAGAAGCTTTTAGACATCATCAATAGCTATAGCAAGGTAGCAGGATATAAAATCAACACAGAAAAATCATTAGCATTTCTATACACTAACAATGAGCAAACGGAAAAAGAATGTATGAAAACAATTCCATTTACAATAGCCTCAAACAAAATCAAATACCTAGGTGTAAACCTAACAAAAGATGTGAAAGACCTCTACAAGGAAAACTATACACTTCTGAAGAAAGAGATTGAGGAAGACTATAGAAAGTGGAGAGATCTCCCACACTCATGGATTGGTAGAATCAACATAGTAAAAATGTCAATACTCCCAAAAGTAATCTACATGTTTAATGCAATTCCCATCAAAATTCCAATGACATTCATTAAAGAGATTGAAAAATCTACTGTGAAATTTATATGGAAACACAAGAGGCCACGAATAGCCAAGGCAATACTCAGTCAAAAGAACAATGCAGGAGGTATCACAATGCCTGACTTCAAACTATATTACAAAGCAATAACAATAAAAACAGCATGGTACTGGCACAAAAACAGACATGAAGACCAGTGGAACAGAATAGAGGATCCAGATATGAAGCCACACAACTATAAGCAACTTATCTTTGACAAAGGAGCTAAAAATATACGATGGAGAAATAGCAGCCTCTTCAACAAAAACTGCTGGGAAAACTGGTTAGCAGTCTGCAAAAAACTGAAACTAGATCCATGTATATCACCCTATACCAAGATTAACTCAAAATGGATCAAGGATCTTAATATCAGACCCCAAACTCTTAAGTTGATACAAGAAAGAGTAGGAAATACTCTGGAGTTAGTAGGTATAGGTAAGAACTTTCTCGATGAAACCCCAGCAGCACAGCAACTAAGAGAGAGCATAGATAAATGGGACCTCATAAAACTAAAAAGCTTCTGTTCATCAAAAGAAATGGTCTCTAAACTGAAGAGAACACCCACAGAGTGGGAGAAAATATTTGCCAACTATACATCAGACAAAGGACTGATAACCAGAATATACAGGGAACTTAAAAAACTAAATTCTCCCAAAACTAATGAACCAATAAAGAAATGGGCAAGTGAACTAAACAGAACTTTCTCAAAAGAAGAAATTCAAATGGCCAGAAAACACATGAAAAAATGCTCACCATCTCTAGCAATAAAGGAAATGCAAATTAAAACCACACTAAGATTCCACCTCACCCCTGTTAGAATAGCCATCATCAGCAACACCACCAACAACAGGTGTTGGCGAGGATGCGGGGAAAAAGGAACCCTCTTACACTGTTGGTGGGAATGTAGACTAGTACAACCACTCTGGAAAAAAATTTGGAGGCTACTTGAAAAGCTGGACATGATCTACCATTTGATCCAGCAATACCACTCTTGGGGATATACCCAAAAGACTGTTACTCCAGAGGCACCTGCACATCCATGTTTATTGCGGCACTATTCACAATAGCCAAGTTATGGAAACAGCCAAGATGCCCCAGCACTGACGAATGGATTAAGAAAATGTGGTATCTCTACACAATGGAATTTTATGCAGCCATGAAGAAGAACGAAATGTTATCATTCGCTGGTAAATGGATGGAATTGGAGAACATCATTCTGAGTGAGGTTAGCCTGGCTCAAAAAACCAAAAATCGTTTGTTCTCCCTCATATGTGGAAATTAGATCAAGGGCAAACACAACAAGGGGATTGGACTATGAGCACATGATAAAAGCGAGAGCACACAAGGGAGGGGTGAAGATAGGTAAGACACCTAAAAAACTAGCTAGCATTTGTTGCCCTTAACGCAGAGAAACTAAAGCAGATACCTTAAAGCAACTGAGTCCAATAGGAAAAGGGGAAAAGGTATTAGAGAAAAGGTTAGGTCAAAAAGAATTAACCTAGAAGGTAACACCCACGCACAGGAAATCAATGTAAGTCAACTCCCTGTATAGCTATCCTTATCTCAACCAGAAAAACCCTTGTTCCTTCCTATTATTGCTTATACTCTCTCTACAACAAAATTAGAAATAAGGGCAAAATAGTTTCTGCTGGGTATTGGGGGGGGAGAGGGAGGGGGTGGAGTGGGTGGTAAGGGAGGGGGTGGGGGCAGGGGGGAGAAATGACCCAAGCCTTGTATGCACATATGAATAATAAAAGAAAAAGGAAAAAAAAAACTACAGTGCACCAAAAGTTTAAAACAAAGCATTGAAGATGAATTTGGGTTTTTTTTAACGTTCCTAAGTCCTTCAAGTGCAAGCAACCACCAAATCATGACATTTTAAAATCTAGAATATGTTGCAAATCCACCTAAATTGCTTTCAGATTGGAACAAATCCTTTATTGCTATCTCAATGCATGACGTGGTATTCCTTCATCCATTAAACATTAACAATAATTTCTTTGCATTCATTCCTTTTTCTTCATCTACATATTTTATCACAGAGCAGCAAAAGTACTTACATACTGTCACTACCATTACTTTTTTAAATGTCAGTGCTAAATCTTAACCTTCTGTTATATCTTATTCAGCTCTACATTTAAAAACCCTTGCTTACCTTACCAAACTCATTTGATTTGCTTCATGTACTTAGACTGTATGTCTATGATTTGAGAATGTATTCTGTTGAGGATTTACTCCGGGAAATCTACTCACTTTGTGCTATTTAGTCTAGAATGCATTTAATATTTGAAAATTTTGTATGACTCCTTTTAGTACATGGGTTTTCATCATTAACTGGACAATATTTTCATACCTCAATTTCTAGAATGTGTCCTTAGAAGTACTGTAAATAATTCAGATTGTTCATAAACTACTTCTCCCTGTGGAGTCATGATTTCTAATGCCTTATCTGACTCCAGAAAAAGAAATCAGTGACTCAGTTTTTATGACGAAGATATCTATAAAACAAAATAAATTCACATGATAACATAATCTTATAAGAAAAGACTGCACACCCTCTGACAAAGACACAGAACCTCCTTAGCTGCTTATTAAACAATCTCTGACAAGGTCTCAATGGTGTAACTACGAGCATGCATTGTTTATGTCTTAAGGGCTTTGAAAATAGTTTTTGCTCATAGATTTTGCTTTGCTTCAAGAATATTGGGGAACTTTACATCTCCTGACTCACAAAGAACTGCCTAAGAAAAGATAATGTATTTCTATTGAACTCTTGTCATAACCCATGGAGAAGGTTAACAGAAATATCACAGTGTG
This sequence comes from Castor canadensis, assembly GCF_047511655.1. Classification (NCBI taxonomy): domain Eukaryota; kingdom Metazoa; phylum Chordata; class Mammalia; order Rodentia; family Castoridae; genus Castor; species Castor canadensis. Next base: position 167,157,391 of record NC_133391.1, read on the forward strand.
ATTACCACAGTTCACGGAATCATTCCAGAAAGGATTCACTTCAAGTTTCATCAAAGTATTTTTTTATTTCTAAATAAATCTTCATCATTGGGTTTAAATAAATTGATCAAATCATTCTTCTGGGAAAAAGTTTTATAAGCTTCAAAATATTTAAAAGGTGTGATTATTATTTTCATACAGAATCTATGTGCTTTCAATTCACAAAGTAAATTAATAAAAACTAAACAGTTTGTGTATGAACTAAATTCCTTATTATGAATGATGTATTAAAAGTACTTTTTCTTGCTTATTGTAGAAAAATTATTTAAATCTGACAAAAACATAAAAAAGATTTGCTCCCCAAATGTTATTATGTTTGTACCTAGATAAAGCCATTAGCAATGTAGGATGGCAATAAATGAATTTTTATCACTTGATCTAAATGATTGAATGTGAATATGTAAAATCACTAACAATATTTCAATATACACAGTCAAAGTATCACAAACAATGTTACATAAAAAACCTCATTTTAACATAGGTATCGGTACAATCTCTATAGGAGTATTTTAGTGTCTACATGTGATTTCATTATATTTGTCACAGAAACAGAACTTAGGCTGTGTGATATTCAAATTATACCAAAGATATGAATTGTTAAATGTCTCTTTTTTAGTCCAGTAACTTCTGATTCCCTTATATTTTCTTAAAAATCAACATTTCCTGTAACTACTAGAAAAGCAATAGAAAAAAAGCCTATTAGATCAGTGAAAATATATTAAGTGGATAAAAGGAAAACAACAGTCATGCAATTTTCAGGCATCAATAAAAACTCAACTATCTATTTCCTCTCACCACATACTTATAGTGATATGTCACTGAAATATATAGAGGATCAGATAGCTATTTCAACCAACTTAATGGTCACAACCCTAGCTGAGTATTGACCATAGCAGATCTGATAACAAAGGTAGCAAAAGGATTTGATTCTATCATCTTTGTGTCTGGTTGCACTGCCATGGATCAAACTGAAGGTCTAACAAGGCAATTAATGCAATCACAGTGGAGAATGAGAAACAGAAAAAGGGAAAAGGGGGAGAAGAAGGGACCTATTGATTCTGTATAATTTCATTTCTTCATTTTAGAAACATACACCCTGCTCTTCTAAATGAACTAGAATGTTGAAAATTTTAATTACGGGCATTTCCTGTGGCTTTATTGTCAGGAATCCTAAGTTGTATCCTCGTTTTTCTGATATAAAGAGCTAATGTCCTCCTCTTCATATATTTAAAGAAGTTGTGAATGAATGATAATTGCAAGTTGATATAATTCAAAAATGAAAGTTCTCTGAAAAGTAATAGGGTAACAAAATCCTCTTGAACTTAAACATGGACTTTTATTTTGTTCTGGTGTTTTAAGGATCTTAAAAAATAGAAAAAGAATAAAACCAAACAATGCTAAATGTTGTCAAGAACATCATATTGAGTGATGCCCAGACCCACAATGGTCTGGTAGTTTGGCCAATAGGAAAACAATGATACAATTCAGAGGAATTATCCTGGAGGACCATGGGGCTGCCATGAAACAATGGCTCAACAGATATTTTTCAAATGAGAAAACAAGTAAATGAATTTGTCATTCAAATTAAAACAATGTGGTATGAATTGTCAATCTTTAATATTTTTATGACACAATTTTAAAAGCAATACCTATTGCCACTATTAGGAGTGAACACATTTAGCTCCTTTTTATACACAGCAATAACTTTTGAGAGCTGGAATAAGAGGGCCCATTATTCACTAGTTAGCTTGTAACTTCCTCACCTATGTTTCCCAATGCCATAATCATAATAATTTTTTCAATAAAAGACCAATAGAGAATACAAGACTAAAATCAAAGTTTCAAAAATGTAAATTTTGTAATACATTATGTTTGGATGAGTCAAGGGTGACTTAAAAGTACCAGCTCCACAGAAAACACAATTGACCTAACAAAGGAAAGACAGTTCATTACAGAGTTTGTCAAGACATGGACATATTCCATATCAAGTGACTCTTTCAATCTTCTTAATGGTTAATGGGCTAATTTGTTCTCTGTGTGTGTCTGTGCTTGTGAGTACACAAGTGCTGTCAATATCACAACAAAACAGTATTGAGATCTCGTGTATGGTTTATAAGATAGAAATTTAGTAGATAGAAAGCTATCTTCTCCCTTCCTGTATTTATCGCATGTGAAGTCTGGTGCTTGCAGCAATAAAATTGATGGTTTTTAAAATTATTTCAATTTAAGTGAGGGTCTAGTAGGTCATATATACTCCAAGGCATTCCAAAGTGGAAAAAACTTGACCTCTAGTTGACTCAGAATCTAGAAATTTGGGATACTGTTTACTATAAAACATTCAAAACAGACAACATAGTTTTTAAGATGTTTTTGAACTTAAAAGCAAGAGACAATGAGCTAAGATCAGTCTTTGTGTACCAGTCAGTATTCAGACTAGCTTATTCACAGTCAAAACTAAACAAGCATAAAGTAAGCCAAAACAAAACAATAGTTTATTTCCCATTCACCTCATCTCTATCAAAGTTTCCTGGGGCTCTGCTCCCACATTGCTATTCATCTACACCATTGTTTATAATGCATGGCAGCGAAGAAGAGGGTCTGTGTTAGCATGAAATACACCAGCCCAGAAGTACACATTTCACTTTGACTCCCAGGTCATCAGTGAAAACAAGCTACACAAATCTCAAAGAAAGCCAGGAAGTAAATAATATTCACTAGAAAATGGTGGAAAGCCAAAAAAAATGGCAAAATCCCTTCATTTCATTCTGCTGTGTGTTCTCCCCACTCTCAAAGAAAATAGGAAAGAAGATTTCTTGGGATGATAATGATGGTGAGGCATACCAAAGTAGGAACATTCCTCCCAGAGTAAATAAGAGCATATAAAGATGGACTCATTTACCAGAAAATATTATAGAGAATTGTGATCTGCAATTGATACCTAAGTGATATAACAGCAACTGGTTTCAACAATTTCTTTGAAAGTAGACAGAGAAAAAAACAATTTAGAGAAGTACACTTGAAATATATTTCCATTGTATTAATTGTATACAGAAACAAGAAACTGAATATTAAAGGTCAAACAATCCTTTATCAATAGTCCTTTTTAAATATGAGATTTTGAAAAAATGAAAACACCTAGTAAACAGTCCTTTGGGAAAACTGGAGGACATGAATAGGTCTCTGAAAAAATGTACACTTCATCTTTCTCTTGCAGAGATTCATATCTTTGAAACAAAATCACCTATTAATATTTTCTATATACTGCATGTAAGAATACTTACATACACTTATGGACCAAAAGATGAAGGAAACAGGAAAGCCATCCATCTGTTGATGAGACTGTGGTATTGAAGTTACTCATAATTATAATTATTATACTTGCACATGTTGGTGCTTTCATTTTTTTCCTTTGAAATTCAGTATATCTATATACTGATATATATGTATATATCTTCTTGTTGATTTGTCCCCTTTATTAAATTGTAGTTTATCTTTCCTTAATAATTTTTGCTTGAAATCTCCAGTATCAGATATGGCTATTGATATTCCTTCTTCCATTCATATTCTACCTGCTTGGTACCTTGTTTTCTATTTTTTTCAGTCTGTGTGTGTCTTTGGGAGTGAGATATATTTCTTGTAAACAATAAAAAGTTGGAAGTTATTTTTTAGTACAATCTGTTGGCCTGCATCTTTTAAGTGGATAGTTAAAGCCATTTACACTTATTGTTATACTTGAGAGGTCTATGATCCTTCAGATAATTTTGTATTTTTTTCTGGTTGACTTGAGTAGTCTTTGTTCTTTTCTTTCTCCCTTAGTTATCTGATGAGTTTGCTTGTTTGCTGACTTGAACATGCTGATTCTATCCTAATACTCATTATTTCATCTATACTACTTAAGAAATTTATTTTATACTAAGTTCTTGCTATGGTGACTCTCCCTTGCTCGTCTGTCTGTAAGATTCCTTCAAGTATCAACCCTTTCCTTAGTTGTTGAGGTGATAGAGTCAGGAATTTATTGCCTATGCTTACATGTTCCAGTGCATTCCCTATTCTTTTTTACACTAGCTTCAAAGTTTTAGGTCTCAAATTAAGATCTTTAATCCACTTTAAGTTGATATTTGTGCAGGGTGAAAAACATGGATCTAGTGTTTGTTTTCTGCCAGGAGGTACTAAGTTTTTCCAGCAACATTTGTTGAAGAGGCTGTCTTTTCTGCCTTGTGTGTTTTGGGCACATAGTTGCATGGATTCACATCTGGGTATTCTATTCTATTCCTTTGTTCTTCATGTCTGTTTTTTCCACTTGTACTATGGGATTTTTTAGTGCAAAAGCTCTGCAGTATACTTTGAAGTCAGGTATTGTGATACATCCAGTGTTCCCTTTTTTGCTCTATTTCCTTGACTCTTTGAAGCCTTTTGTGGCTCCATATAAACTTTATGGTTGATTTTTCAATCTTTATGATGAATTTCACTGGAATTTTGATGGGGATTTCATTGAACATGTAGATTTCTTTTCATAATATAGCCATTTTCACAATATTGACTCTGCCAATCCATGAGCATGGGAGATATTTTCATCTTTAAAGTTTTTCTTCAATGATTTTCATTGTAGATTCCTTTTACTTCTTTTGCTGTGTTTATTAATAGATATATTTTCAAGCTATTGTAATCCTGTATGCTTTCTCAATCTGTTCATTGTCTAAAGATTTTTTTTAAACATGATGAAGTCACATATTGGATTTTCTCTTGATATTATTTTTCTGAAGTTCTTGGAAACCACTTCAGAATTTTAGAATGTTTTGCTATTAAGTGAGGCTAAAAATTTCAGATATTATTAATCTATGTCTCCTATTTGTTTGCAAATTTATTTCATTTCAAATTTTATTATAATAAGTACAATTAAACAAGTGGATGACTTCACTGCTTTTCTTGGAAATATCCTGATTTCCACATTAATAGTCTCTATAGAAGACAACTTTGCTAAGTTTTCTTCCAACCCAAAGCAAAAATGCCCCCTTTTACAGTGCACATTGTTTTAAAAAACAAGTAAAATAAAGTACATTTTAAAAGTAAGAGCTGATTATAAATAAAAATTACCAAATAAAACTAAAAGAGAATCTAGGATGTATTAAAACACATTTCTGTTAGTGCTTTAAAGCAAATATATTAAACATGGGCTCCACAGGATACAACATGAAAACTGAAATTCTGAAATGAAAAGAATTAGATATGATTTTTGGAAAAATTAATAAAATAGAAAATGAAATTGAATATTTTAATACTGAAGAAGGGGAGGTAAAGGGAAAAAGAAAGGACATAGCATACATTTAAATCAATATTTTAGAGAAATTAGAAAATATTTAAGATTAAAGAAAATTGGACAAGCCAGGTACTGGTGGTTCATGCTTGTAATCCTAACTACTCAGGAAGCAGAAGTCAGGAGGATTATAGCTCAAAACCAACCCTGGAAAGTCATTCACAAGACTCTATCTCAAAAAACACCCAACACATAAATGGGCCGGTGGAGTGGCTCAAGGTGTAGGCCCTGAGTTCAAATCCCAGTACCACAAAAAAAAGGACAGATAAAATGTAATTTAAAACAGAATATAGATAGAAAAACAAAAACCTTAAGCCTGGTAACAAACAGAGCACAGAGGACAATTAGTTACTATACCTGGGTTATGAAAGTTTTGCATGTGCATTTAGAGACAGAAATGCCAATTTCAGAAGATGTTGTGAAATAGGCTCACCAATATTTAGTGAATATCTTAGAGTGTATATAAAGGCAGAAAATTGTGTTAATTTTCTTACAGAATAGAAAACAGACCTAAATATAAGAGAAAATGGGTTGACGTTATACTACTGTCCAAATAATGAAGTAATACCCTCAGGCTTTAGATAAACAATTGCCTGTATTCCAAAAATGCTGAAGACTTCTTGTAAAGCTTCATATATAATTGCAAAATTAATTGAACTGCATGAAAAGAGAAAAATACTTACTCAAATTTCCTTAAATTAAAAAAAGAAAGTATTCATTGAAGATTTGGTACATTGGAAATTCAAAGGTACAGTTATAGATTTTGAAAAATAATAACCAAAAGAAAATTACATCCAAATATCATTCTTTGTAGCAAAATGATTGCTAAGATAAATTAACATTGTAAAGGTAAATTCAATAAGATTCAAGTTAGAAAAGTAAATGGAATGAAAATTTCACACATAGCACATTAATTATGTGTATGTCTGTGGGCATTTAGCAAAATTCTGTAAATATAGGGTGGCTAAAAATGTTGGATTATTCAGTTGGATAGAGTGGTAACAGCTACATTGATTAATTGCATAGAAACATGTACATTGATGTGGCTGAAAGATAAGTCACCAGAAAAAAATTTAAAAATCACTAAAATTAAAAGAAAAATTTTTACTAATAAACATTAATTGCACAAAGTAATGGATTTCATTATGATAGTTCTGTACATGTATATAATGTTCTTTGCTCATAATCACTCCCATTAATTTACCCATTGTTATTCACCAATTTCCTTCCTTTCCCCTTTTCCACTACCCTATTATTTTCCCTTTTATTATTCATGTTCTTTTCTCCTATATTCTACATCTAAAAGAAAATGCTGCATTTTCTTTGTGGGACTGGTTTATTTCATTTGACATGATAGTCTCCAGTCCCATCACTTTTCCTTCAAATGGCAGAAAAATTATTCTTCTTTATGGATAATTTATATTTCTTTTCACTTTGTTAAATCAACTTGCACATAGATGGGCAGGTAGATTGAGTCCATAACATGGTTTTTGTAAATAGTGCAGCAATAAACACGAATATGTAAGTTTCACTATTGTAAGCTGACTTTGATTTGTTTGGGCATATCCTGAGAAGTGGTGTAGCTGGATCAAGAACCTCCAAACTGATTACCATAATGGCTGGACTAATTTACATTTCTACCAACAGTGTATAATCTTCCTTAATTTTTGCATCCTTGTCAACATTTATTACTGTTTCTATGGCTGATGATAGCCATCTTGTTCGGGGAGATGCAGTTTTGTTCTGCATTTCCCTGATGGCTAAAGATGCTGAATAATTTTTGTGTAATTTTTACCTATTTTGTTCAGTTTAAATGTTCATTTTGATTGGATTATTTCCTCTTGCTTTTTTGTGCTGTTTGTAGATTCTGGATCCTTATCCCCTTTCAGATAAACATCTGGAATAAAATAAAACCTAGGAGCAGACAGATACTCTACTGAATTCTACCAGACATTTAAAGAGGAATTAGCTCCATTGCTGCTCAAACTAATCCACAAAATAGAGAGGAAAGGATTACTTTCAAACTGAATATAACTAAAGAAAATTACAGATTAATTTCCTTGGTGAGCATACATGCAAAATTCTGAGTAAAATCCTTGTAAACTAAATTCAACAAAACATTAAAAAGATCATGCACCATGAAGAAGCTGGTGTCATATCAAAAATGCAAGAAGCATGGTTTGAGTTACAAAATCACTATACATAACAAAGAACATGCATAGAATCAAGGACAAAAATCACATGATAATTTCATTAGATGCAGAAACATCCCTTCCCAAATTTCAACATAAGTTTATAATGAAAAAGCCCTAAAGAGACAAGGAATAAAAGATTCTTCAGTGTAAGCATGATGTAGATAAACCTATAGTCAACAGTAAGTTAAATGGGAAAACACAAAAACATTTGTTCGATATTAGTAATGCAACAAAAGTATCCACTTGTCACAAACACTTATGGTTCATTACCAATCAAGTATGGGTAAGCAGTACTCAGGAGACTCTTATTTCAGAGAACAGGATTTTATTCAAACAAATCCACATGGCACTCTCACACAGATCTTGACGTCCTGTCCTCTCTACCCCAGTCAGCCAGTAATTTACTCAGGCCTCCCCCATGCCTTGCTCACCAAGCGACATCTTCTTAGCCAATAAGGGGAGTTCAGCCAGGCTCTGGAGAATCCCTGGTCTTTGGGAGAAGGGGCAGTGCTCTCAAGAGGTGGCTGCTTCTACATCAGAGCCTCAGGGTGGACTCCGACAGTATGTCTTCAGCATATGGGTTTTGGCTCTGAGTTTATATACACAGGTGTGACCTCATAGCTTCTGCTATCATCACTGCCATCTTAGGGTTGGCTTATTTGCGTATCACCTATCATTCTCTGGCTTGGTTTCTTATTACAACAATTTTCCATACTTTAACACAATACAATCCATCAATACAACAGCAATCTTATATGTGTTCACCACATCACTCTTCACCATTTAGTGAATACAGTGCTTAAATTAATAGCCCAAGCAATAATGGAAGAAAAAGAAAAGTCACTCAAATAAGAAAGGAATTCATATAGTCACTTCTTCCAGATGATATGATTGTATGCTTAAAAGATCTGAAAATCTCCAGGAGAATGCTCTTGAATTTGATGTGCCCTTTCTGCAAAGTAGCAGGGTACAAAATTAACATACAAAAATCAGCAATTTTTTTCTACACCAACAATAAAGTCACACAAAACAGAAATCAGAAAAACAATCTTATTCTTGATAGCCTCAAAAAAAAAAAGAAGGAAAACTAGGCACAAACTTAAGAAAAAAACTAAGACCTCTACAATTAAAATTATAAACCATTGAAAGAAATTTTGGAAGACAGTAGAAAAAAAGACCTTCCATGCTTTGGAACAGTAGAATTAATAATATTAAAATGCAATCACCATAAAATGTTCCAATAACATTACTCAAATAAATAAAATAATCCTAAAATTCATATGGAAACATAAAAGGATCAAAATAACCAAAGCAATCCTGAGCAAAAGATGAATGCTAGAATTATCACAATATCTTATTTGAAAATATACTTCAGAGCTGCAGTAGCAAAACCAATATTGTACTGGTACAAAAACACACATGAAAAACAATGGTATAGAAATAAAAGACCAAGAAATAACTCCATACAGCTATTTTCTTCACTTACTTATTTATCAAGGTAATTTTTCATTTTTTCTAGCTTCCAAAATTCCATTGGTGATGATACATTTTCAACCTCAAGAACATGCTTTGGCATTCTTCCTGACATGGCAATGTTGATCACTGAATCTCACAACCTTTGCTCTGAGATATCATTTGAAATTAATGATATTCATTAATTTCAAATTTACTTTGAAGGATATATTAGGTGCATGTAAAATTTTGATCTGCTAATTATATTTCAGTATTTTAAGTTTGTCATTCCACTCTTGTCCACCATCAATATTATTCTTTCCTGTTGATGATAGAAGAAGGTAAGGTTGTCTTAATACTGATTCCTACATAAAAAAAACCTCTGCATTATGTCTATAGTTTTATTAAAAATAATTTTATTTCTCACTTTTTTCAAAACTTCAAACTTAACTTTCTAAATTTGTGTTGTGGCGTGGGAGTGGGGTGGTTATGTTAGTCTCACTTTCTGCTTACTATGGTTTCGCAATAATTATTAGCCAGTGCTTTTATAAATATTAAATTTTTCCTCTTCTTTCTCTTGATTCCTTTCAGATTTAAATTACATATAGATTAGAAATTCTGAGTTCCTTATATCTCCTGGTAGTTAATTTTTTCTGTTACTATGCTTACCTCCACTTCTTATGCAAATAACTGCCTGCATACCAGATGTTGAGTAGAAAAAATTGCATGCATTTTTAAGGCTGGACTTTTTTAAGTATAAAATTACTCCAATAACTTGGACATTGTATATTTTCAACAAAACCCCTGATTGTTTAACATAACCTCACCTCACACTATTGGTGTTTATCATGACCAAATGTGTTTCCCCAACTCTTATAAATGCTGAAATTTATGCCCAGCAGAAAGAATCTAAGATTCTTTCTGTTGTTCTATATTCTTTTTCTAGGAGCCTCACTTTTCTCTACAGAGTACCTCAAGAATAAATTGAAACTCACTTGACCTATGATTTTCTTTTGCTAAATATCCTAGTCTGTCCCCTGCAGCTCAATCTCCAACTTCTGTTCCCTCAGCCTTTTACAACTGTCAGCAACCTAAAGTACCCATGTTCTGCTTATGCAAAGATATCCCTGCTGTAAATGAGAAATGCCTGAAGAGAAAAGCAAAAGTACTTTTGGGATTTTGAAGTTTTGTTGACTTTACTCCCATCATGCCATGTTGTTAAACTTTTAAGATTTTACTGCAGAGCAAAAAGTAGACGTTCCACAGCTTTTCTTTGAACTCCTACAAGGCAAATATCATTCACATACATTCAATAATTTTTGTATATGAAACATTCTTCATATATTTTATATATTATTAAAATTAATGTATAATATTAAAATTAGTTAACATGTATAGTCTGCTGAATTTTAGGAAAATATTTCAGGAAATGTCTGTTTATACATCCTTTTTTTAATATACATCCATTTTTACTAAATTTTCAGAACATAAAGAGGATGCTTTCATAAATTACAAATCCGTGTTTACTTAATTTTTATGATACCAGAGAAACTTTAGGAAAAATCTATCACATATTAAAAAAAACATACAACTGGTTCAAGAATCTCTTCTTGTTCATGATAAACTACGATGTTTTATAAGAATTTTCCACTAGTTCTTTATATTGGTTTATAAATGTATGTTTCTATATCTTGCTAATATTATTTATTGGAGTTTGCCAATTTTATTAGTTTTGTAGCTTGTAAATAAAATCACTAAGAACTATTCCTTCCTTTCAGCTTCTTCTCTGCCACCATAAATATGTTCCCTCTTTCTAATGCTTCAAGTGGATGCTCTATCTTCTAGTTTACAGGATGCATAGATGATTTCTCTGTGTCAAGATACTACATAAAACAAACTGAAGCAAATCAGAGGTGAGGTCTAACGTATGCCCACACTTTCTGCAATGACTGGAAAGTCATATGATGTTTATACCAAATACATTAGTCAATCTCATGTCATAACATTAATTAGTGATAATTTACCAGGATTTTGCCTCATTTCTATGATCTTTAAGCAAAAATTTACAAAAACCTTCAATTATTTTTAAAGAAAAAAATCCAAAATTAAACAAACATATCAACCATGAATTTATACCACTCTTCAGGTCCATCTCAAACGACATTGTAATTTTATTGACTAAATGAACTACAAAAAATAAATCTAAAGCTAAACATTTGTTATATTTCTACACTATTATTTATAAATTTCCTTTCTTGGACCTCATTTTATTTTGAATCAACAATGATGAAATTTTCATGTATCTGGTTATAGCTTTCAATGACTGCTATGAATACCTATTATTGAATATATTTTAAAATCTTACTGTATTTAATAAATAGCAACTTAGTTATCTCATGTAAATATACAAGGGTAAGTGGTAGCAACTGCTGGTTCAAAGTTTAGGAATGTGTGTGTGGAGCAACTGATTTTTTTTTCATGCTTCTTAAAATGTAGCTCTGTATACAAGCTTTGAACATGCCTATACACAAGGGAGGAAAAATGAAAAATGTCAGGAGTGACAACCACAGATTTGTACATATGTCTTATTGTCTAGAACTGAACTAAACAATCACCCAGAGATCATTAACTAATTAATTCCTAGTGAGAGACTGGGAATATAAATGTTCATCTTTAGAATATTTCTGTATAGCTATCCTTAACTCAACTAGCCAAAACACTTTGTCTTCCTTATTATGCTTGTCTCTTTTCTTCAACAAAATTAGTGATAAAGGCAGAACAGGACCTGCCTGGAACTGAGGGGGGAAGGGGGAAGAGGGTGGAGGAAGGGACAGCGGGGGAAAATGACCCAAACAATGTATGCACATGTGAATAAATGAATAATAATAAAAAATAAAGTCCATGTCAGGAAAGCATCATTTATTAGTTTCCTATAAATTTGTTTGTGGCACCAAACTTCAAATTGTCATTTTTTTTCTTGGCAACATAATAAATAATTATTATTTAACTTAAAGATGACTTTTAAATTGTTTAATTGTATCTTTACAAGGGTATTATTTTTAGGTAATGTATAATATATTCAATTAAAATCTCAACTCAGCAAAACTTTTAAACATCTACTTTTAAATGATATCAAAAAGTTAATTCCCATGTCTCACATTTGAGAAGCCCAGAAAACTGTTGAACTTAAACATTTTCTGAATCATACCAAGAGCAGATTGCCTTTGAGAGTGAGAGCCATTGGCAATTACGCTATTGATTTTTCTATGGGAATAAACGTTGTTTGATCAAATTTCTGGAAATATTATCATGATAAGAGATAAAGTTTTATGGCATGGGTAAGTGATTATAAACACATACACAGAATAAAATGTGACTATGAGTGGTAAGAATAAAAACCATATATTTCAAACCAGCAAGTTACTTTTTAACTGTATTGTCCATTTTCTGCATGTTTAAAATGGATATAATAGCATTGTATCATTTATCTCCAAGATTGTGTTCAAGGTAAAATAAAAAATGTATCTGAAAAGATAACGGCCACCAGAATTAATGTTAGAAAGTGACACTGAATTAAATGGTTATTGAAATGAGTGAATAAATATAATCAACCAGATTAAATCAAATCTGGGTAGAGAATAAATTAAATGAGAAGAAATTGTATTATGAAGAATAAGAATGACCTTATGGTGAAATAAGGAAAATTTAATGTAAAAGGGAGGTTGGAAAACAGAAAAAAGGATGAGTTCTGCAACCTTTTAGGAATTATCACTGTCTGACACAGGGCTAGATGTAAGCATTTGTTTTTAGAAAAGAAATTGGTAATGCTATGGATTGGAAACATTAAATGAATCCCATGGATTCCTCTAGAGAAATGTGCACAGTCGTAAACTTCAAGTATGAAGGAGAACAAAGCCTGTGAGAAAACTGCTGGGAGAACATGTATCAGGTGTCAGGAAGGTCTCAGTAAAATATTAACACAACATTTGGATATGTGCTAACAATCAACAAATATGCAACATATATTTATCTGAAGACCAGCAAGTTTCAAAGTTAAGCATGACTGCACAGGAAGAAAAACATTTTTAAAAATGAGCTTTTCATCCACATACTGTAAAGAGCTATTATCAACTTTCAGGAGAACTAGAAGGTCACAAGGATCCCTGGGGTCTTGGAAAAACGTCTAAGGTGTAACCATACAGGTGTTGAACTAAGTAGCCCCAACTACAGCAGGGAGTGGGAGTTGAGCACACAAAATATGTGCAGGGCAGAATTTCAATGTTTTTCCAAAGTATTTTTGCAGAGATAAAGAAATAGTAATTAAGGTCTTTAGAGGATAGAGGATCCAGAGGCAAGTTTAAGAGTGTCCAACTTTGGAGCAGCTTCAGAGAGAAAGAACAGAAGTCAGTAAGTAGAAAAGCAAATGAATGAAAAAGTGAGAACTGAAATTGACTCAAGGACAGCCACAACATTTTAAATTTGGGAGATGAAAAAATAATCTCTTTGTTATGAAAGCTTAAAAGTCCAAAGGTATATCACTTTTTGAAGGGAAGATGGATCAAGTTGATGGAAGGGGACCTAAATGAAGATATCCTATAAATTTTCTGAATAAAAAGAACTCAGTAGAGAAGCCAGATAAGATATACAACATTTGAAGCAGTAAGAAGTCATCAGAGTGAATAATAATTTCTGAGTAATGGCACAAACAATAGATCTGGGAACAGGAATAAATACTTTCCACTAGATATTGTGTTAGGAAGAAAAAAGTAAAACTGAAAGGAATGGCTAAAAAAAAGGTACATGAATAAGAAGAAAAACAAGAGTTAGAATTGTGGAAAGTAGCCCACAAAGTGGGAGAAAATCTTTGCTAGCTATACATCAGACAACAGACTGAACCAGAAGATACAGGTACTTCTTAAAACTAAACTTCCCCCAAATCAGTGACCTGATAAAGAAATGGGCAACTAAACTAAGCAGAAACTTTTTCAAAGGGAGAAGTCCAAATGGCCAAAAACACATGAGAAAATGTTCATCATCCCTGCCATAAAGGAACTGCAAATCAAAAGCACACTAAGATTCCACCTCACTCCTATTAGAATAGCTACCATCAAGAACATCATCAACAACAAATGTTGGAGAGGATGCAAGGGAAAAAGGAACACTGATAAACTGCTGGTGGGAATGTAAGCTAGTACAACTACTATGGAAAACAATAGTTAAGAAAACTAAACATAGATCTGCCATACAATCCTGCAATACCCGTCCTAAGGATATACCATAGGAATGTGAGTCAAGTTACTACAAAGGCACCTGCACACCCATTTTATTGCAGCATTATTCGCAATAGCCAAGCAATGGAAATAGCCAAGGTGTTCCACTACTGATGAATGGATTAAGAAAATGTGGTATTTATACACAATGGAATTTTATTCAGCCACAAAGAAGAATGAAATTATGTCATTCGCAAGCAAATGGATGATGGAACTGGAGAAAGTCATCTTAAGCGAAGTTAGCCAGCTCAGAAGGCCAAAAATCATGTGTTCTTCCTCATATGCAGACTTTAGGCCTAAAACAATTGCAGTTATATTATTGGACATGGGTCACATGCTAAGGGGAGAATGCGTACAGGAGGAATAGGGAAAGGGAAGGAAACCTAAAACTTGAATGTGGTTAATGTGCTCACTGTATAGGAACAAATATAGTAATCTTAAACCAACTGAGGCCACTGTGGGAATGGGTCTAGGGAGTAGTGAAGAGGTCTGGTAGAGATAAACCAATTTGGGTTGTAATATATATATGCATGGAAACAACACAGGGTATCTCCTTGTATAGATGTCTTTATCTCAAACTAGCAAAAATGCCATGTTTTCCTTATTATCTATTTTTTTTGGACTTTATGTGAGGTTTATTGTCATTTGTGAATTCTTTTGTCTGATTTTATGTAACCTGACTGATTTTTATGACAATTGTGTTTTCTTCTACAAAATCAGAGAACAGGAGGATGGAACAGTTTCTTCCTGGAGGAGGGGGGTACCAGAGGGAGGGGAGAAGTGGTGAGGAACAGCATAGGAAGGTGAATATGGTACAAATAATGTATACAGATGTATGTAAATGCAAAAATGATAACTGTTGAAACTGTTCCAGGAATCAGAGGAGGGGGCATGAATGAGAGCAGAGGAGGAGGTGAATTCAAGTATGATATATTTCATACATTGTAAAAACCTTTGTAAATATTCCAATATACCCCCACTCAGCACACCCATAATAAAAAATAGAAATACAAATAATATCAGTAGCCTAAAATGCGATCATAGAAATTTGAATTAACTGTCTTATGATTCATTTCACTGTACATAAATTTTAATGTGCGCACTTAAAATTCTTGTATTATTTTATTGTTAGCTAATGCATTCATTTTAAGAAAACACCAGATAAATGAATGTCCATGTTGAGGTAAAATATCTCTAGCATATTTTAGTTCAAAGTAGAATTCTTATCACATAAGAAATAAATCAGAAAAGAATCAATTCGTAAATGCTCTAAGTCTAGTTTTAGTATTGACATAGATAAAGAAACTACAAACTTTTACCATGATATTTCAACAGAACACATTTTTGAATGAGGAAAGAATACACCTAAATTCACTGGCAAATATTATAGCCAGGTAAGTTGTATGAAGAAAATATATGTCAAGGGTATCATGGAGGCATAAGGCCTGAAAATGGCAACTACCAGTAGTCAACAGGGCTATGACTTCCTGACACTACACTGCCTTGTGGACTACACTGGAGACAATATCTTTCTTACCTACTGGTGTTACTGCTCAGAGAGTCAGTACTTGTCCTGAAAGGGCTTTTGTGACAGCCAGTATCACTCTCCCCTTTGAGGTACTCAAAAGCCATTTTGACATTAAACATGATGAAAGAAGTCATCCCCAAGTGTCCCAGGGGCTCCACGGTTTTGATCTAGAGCTATTTTATCCATTGAACACATCAGTCATGAATCCTTAGAACCAGGGAGATTTTGAAATCCTATGACAATATTTGGCTCCTGAAAGAAACTTACTGCCTCTAAAAGTAAGTGAGGATGTTTTGGGTTTGAGCCAATATGGAGGAGGGACTCCAAGGAAAGACACTAATGACCCTTAAAAATGACCATGAACATAGCTCTGCATTTGTTCTACAATTTAAAATAGAAATAACTACAGTTGAGTTTTCTCTTGTTTGAGGAAAATTCACAATTTAAAAAGAAAATAGATTTATTACACATTTTTCAGCATAGAAACTCATGTTTTTTTTGCTTCCTTCTCAGACACATTTGCTCATATTTATTTATTTATTAGGATCATCTATTTAATGGTTTGCTTAGTACATCTGAAACAGGCTTCTCACTTTCAAAAATTATCAATAAATTAATACAGAAAAAGTAAAAATAAACAAAACAAAAATAAAAAACAAAAATTACAAGGAAATTCCTCAAATGGTGACATATTTCTAGTTTTAATCCTATTCTATTGCATGTAATAAATAATATATGCAGATATTTGAAGTTATTGAAAGAGATTAAAAATTTTTTCTTCTTGAAATGTGCTTGTTGTTTAACTACATGCTCATAACTTTGGGCCCTTTTAGAATTTTTTAAGCGATTTGGTAATTGCTTTGTTTAATATCTTTAGGACATTGCAAAGCTGTTACTTGTAAAGGCACAGTATATGTTGGTGGTAAGTGAATTGGTCTGGCCCTATGGAGATCAGTGCGGAGTTTCCCAAGAAACTAAAACCAGAATGGACATATAATCCTGCTACGCCACTCCAAGGCATATATCCAAAGGAATTAAGTCTATATATAACAGCGATATCTGACAGCCATGTTTATAGCAGCACCATTCACAGTGGCAAAGCTATGGAATACACCTGGATGTCTGTCGGCTGATGTATGGATGAAGAAAACGTAGTGTATATCCACAATAGAGTTTTATTCAGCCATAAAGAATGAGATTATGTTGTTTGCAAGAAAAATGGACAGAACTGGAGATTATCATGTTAAGTGAAATAAGGCAGACTGAGAAAGACATATCACATGTTCTCTTTCACCTGAAATTTACACCCCAAAAACCAAAAAAGATAGAAAAGAAATGACATGAGTGTTAAACAGGGGGACTGCTATACAGAAATATCACAATGAAACCCCTTTTACAATTAATATATGTTAGTTAAAAAAAGAGAAAAAATATTGCCAAGTAAGATTGCAGGTCTGATGTCAGCCTGGGTTACACAGTGAGTTCCAAACCAGCCTCTATACGTAATGAGATCCTGACTCAACAAAAATAAATAAACAAAAAATAAACCAAAAAAATATTGCCAAAGCCAAAAAAATTTAAAAAATAAAGGCACAGTATAGATTCTAAGCATTTTGTTAGAAGTAAATTTTCCTTCTCACAGTCATGAGACATGCTCTGAGTTGATATTTTTTACCTTAGAGAAGAGAATGCAAATTAAAAACACAGAGGCACTCAATAAATGTCACTTTCTCTGCTAATTCAAAAGAAATAGCACTACAATAGCTACAACATGAAAGTCTTCTCACTCTTTTGTTCTGTAAGATAAGAAAACATTAAAAATCTTCATTTTTACATTTCCTTTGAAAACCTACATTTTTGAGGAAAATAGATTTCTTTTTAATAATAAGTCAACTTGCTAATGCAATATTGTGGCTTGATATATAGTTTTTTTGAGACATCTATTCTCTTCATGAGGCATGTCCTGATTAAATGTGATTTTAAGTCAGTCTAGTACTAATCTGAAGTACAGTGCAATCCATATGCTATTAAAATATATTAGAAAAATATTATGTTTAATGTATATTAAAGGTTGCACATAAATCGCATATAATCATAAGTTGTACATTCATAAGGAATAAATCACAAAGTGGTTCATACACTCAGAAAAACATTCCTTCTGATCCATTCTTTTGCTTATGAACTCACCTTATATTTTAATGCCTGCTATTTTCAGGGCACCAGGTGTTCTTAAAATCCAAGCAATATTATGAAAAACAGACCATGATGAAGGGAGGTCACAAACAGTAGAGGGAGGAAATTAAGAAGGCGAATAGGGATGAGGTACTTTTTATACAAGAGTGACTATAGAATTTTTAAACCTGTTGAAACCAACAAAGGAAATGGACTAAGGTAGAAAGGAGAAAAGTAGAGGGCCGAAAATAATTCAAGTTATAATACATAAATACATGAAATGTCACAGTGAAATTCCCTGTAGAGCTATCTTAAACAAACAAAAATGCCTTTTTTCAAAAACAGAGAATAGGAAAGTAAAACAGGTCCTGTCTGGAAATTGATATGAGTGTGTGGGGGGATATAATGAAATGGTGAAGAAGGCTGAATGTAGTAAAAACATACTTATGAATGAAGATGAAAAAAATGGGACATGTTGAAACTCTTCCAGGAATGGAGTGGAGATGAAGGAGAATGATGGAGGGGGTGAATTCAATTATAATATATTGTAAGAACTTTTGTAAATGTCACAATGTACCCCATTACAACAGTAATACAACAAAAAATACAATAAATAAATAAATAGACTGCAAATTTTCCTCGTATACTGTGATATATAGTGGCTAGATTTTTCCAAAATTAAGTATATATGCATATATATTATATATGTCTGAAAGACTTGTTAAATATCAAATTGTAAGAATATAAAAAAGGAATTAATAACAGAGAAAGTGTAATAAAATTTCTCATGTCTATTTCTTGTTTTTCTTTTAATTGTTATTCTGTGTGGGGATAGATTGTGGTATTTACAAAAGTTCTTACAATGTATCAAATATATCATACTTAAATTCACCCCCACCACCATTTTCCTTTATCCCCCCTCCCTTCATTTCTGGAACAGTTTCAACGTATCTTTTTTCCATTTACATACACTCATACACACTATTTGCACTGTTTACACTCCCAAACACTTCCCCACTTCCTCCTCCTTCCAAGAGTACCAATCCCTACAGGCAAGACCTCAAAGTGGACTAAGGACCTTAATATAAGACCTGCAACCTTGAAGCTAGTACAGGGAATGCACTGGAAGCAATAGGCATAGGCAAGGACTGCCTCAGTGGAACTCAATTGACTCAGCAAGTAAGAGAAAGGATCAACAAATGGGACGACACGAAATAACAAAGCTTGTGGACAACCAAATAAATGGTTTCTAAATTGAACAGGCCATCGACAGAGTGGGAGAAAATCTTTGCCAGCTATACATCTGACAAGGGACTGATAACCAGAATATACAGGGAGCTCTTAAAACTAAACTCCCAAAATTCATTGACCTAGCGAAGATATAGGAAAATGAACTGAACAGAGACTTTTCAAGAAGAAGTCCAAATGGCTAAAAAACACATGAAAAAAATGCACATTATCCCTGGCCATAAAGGAAATACAAATCAAAACATTAAGACTCCACCTCACCAGTGTTAGCAAAACTACCATCAAGAACACAAACAACAGCAAAGTTTGGCAAGGATGCGGGAAAAAAGAACCTTCATACACAGCTGGTGGGAATGTAAACTAGTACAACTCCTATGGAAAACAGTCAGGAGGCCCCTCAAAAAACTAAAAATAGACCTGTGATGTGATCCTGCAGCACCACTCCTAGGAGTATACCTGAAGGAATGTAAGTCAGGTTACAACAAAGGCACCTGCACACCCATGTTTATTGCAGCACTACTCACAATAGTTAAGCTATGGAAACAACCAAGATCCCCATGACTGACAAATGGATTAAGAAAATGTGGTATTCATACACAGTGGAATTTTATTCAGCCACAAAGAAGGATGAAATTTTGTTATTCACAGATGAATGGCTGAAACTGGAGAACATCATCTTAAGTGAAGTTAGCCAGGATCAGAAGGCCATAAGCTGCATGTTCTCTCATATGTGGAACACAGACCTAATACAAATGCAGCAATATTATGGAACACTGGTCACACTAAGGGGAGGTCATGCACAGGAGGGATAGGACAAGGGAAGGAATCTAAAAACTTGAATGTGGTTGATGTGCTGTCTGTACAAGAATGAATATAGAAATCTTAAACCATGGGAAGGGAACTAGAGTAGAATGTAAAAGAGTAGAGGAAATGAACCAATTGCAGTTGCAATAGATATATGCATGGAGATATCACAAGGAAACAAGCAAAAACATCATGTTTTTATTTTTGTCTTATTTTTCTTCTATAAAATTGGAGAATCAGGTCCTGAAGGGGAGTGTTGGCACCAGTGGCAGGAGGAGGTATTAAGGAAAGAGGGTAGGAGGGTGAATAGCTTGCAAAAAAATGTGTACTCATGTATGTAAATGAAAAAATGGTACCTGTTGAATCTGTTCCAAGAATCAGGAGAGGGGGAATAAAGGAGAGTGTTCTGAGGGGACAGGTGAATTCAAGTATGAGTATTTGATGCATTGCAAAAACCTTTGTAAATCCCACAATGTACCCCACCCAGCACCACAATAAAGGAAGAATATAAGATGATGTTCTCCAGTTTCATCCATTTACCTGCAATCCACAAAATTCCATTCTTGTTTGTGGCTGAGTAAAATTCAGCCACATTTTCTTAATCTATTCATCAGTAGTGGCATCTTGGCTATTTCTATAGCTTAGCTATTTGAATAATGCTGCAATAAACATGGATATGCAGGTGCCTTTATTGTAGTCTGACTTATGGTTTTTTGGGTATGTCCCCAGGAATGGAATTGCTGGTTCATATGTCAGTCCTATTTTTAGTTTTTTAAGGAGACTCCAGACTATTTCCTTAAATATTAATTTACATTCCCACCAGGAGTGTATGAGGTTCCTTTTTCCCGCATCCTTGTCAACATTTGTTGGTGGTGTTCTTGATGGTAGCCATTTTAGCAGGAGTGAGGTGGAATCTTAGTGTGGTTTTGATTTGCATTTCCTTTATGGGCAGGGATGGTGAGCATTTTTTAATGCTTTTTTAGCCATTTGGACTTCTTCCTTTGAAAAAGCCCTATTCTGTTTATGCCCTCATTTCTTCATGGGGGGAATTTAGGTCTTTGAGCTCCCTGAATATTCTGTTATTAATCCCTGTCAGATATATAGTTGGCACATATTTCCTCTCATACTGAGGGCATCCTCTCCAATTGAGAGACCATTTCTTTTTTTGTACAGAAATTTCAAGTATACCCGTTCCTCCAACTTTTCTGTTAGTTGCCAAGCCATTTGAATTGTATTTAGGAAGTTATCTTCACCTGTTGTTTCTAGTGTATTCCCTTCTTTTTCCCATAATAACTTCAAAGTTTCAGTTCTAATATTATGGTGCTTGATCCACCTTGAATTGCTGTTGACAGGGTGACAGACGTGGGTATAGTTTCAGTTTCCTGCATGCAGATATCCAGTTTTTCCCAGCAACACATGTTGAAGAGACTGTCTTTTCTCCATCATTATGTTTTTGGTGCCTTTGTCAAAAATCAGGTGGGCACAGCAGCTGTGTGTATTCATATCTGAGTCTTCTATTCTGTTCCTTGGGTCTTAATGTCTGTTTTTATGCCAGTACCATGCTGCTTTTATAGCTATGGCTCTGTAGCATAGTTTGAAGTTGAATATTGAGATACCTCTGGTGTTGCTTTCTTGCTCAGTATTGCCTTGGCTATTCATGATCTTTTGTGCCTCCAGATGAATTATAGGGCTGATTTTTCAACCTCTGTGATGAAAGCCATTGGAATTTTGATGGGAATTACATTGATCTCATGCTCTATTTAACATTTTCAGTAAGCCATAAACATTTACAAATGTTACAAGTGGTGGGTCACTCACATAAGCAACATGTCAGTTACATGCTCAGTTACCAAAATATGACAAAATATGTTGTTTCAAGTACAATTTCAACTATAGACTAATAATTGGTGGAAGTTTGTCAGACTTTTAATTAAATAATTTTAATTATTATCATTATTTGGCTTATTCCTTTGTTAGAAAAACATCTAATTGTATTTTACATGACATTACATTATAAAGGTAAAGAACTGGTTAAAAAGTGAAGACAACAAAAATAAAACCTGTACATCCTTGTTATATAGCATAGTCCAATATGCACATTTTATAATACAATGTATTTTATATAGAAGTAATTTATGACTTATACTGAGACAATGACATCGTTAGTATGTTGTGGACTGAATTAGTCATCATCATCCAATTAAAGTGGACAAAGAAGACAGGACAAAAACCTAAAGCGGGCTCCTGAACTTATTACTCCATTTTTGATGGTCCAAATATTCCTTTCCTAGCAACTTACTCTAAAGCTGATAGCCATGGTGAGACAAATTGCCTCCTAGGCTCATTCACAATGCACATGCAGAATAAGAATCACATCTAGATGGTTCTTTGGTTTACTTAAAGAATTTTCCCCATCCATAGCTGGATGAAGCCTTTTAAATCTCCCATTTTTCATGAAAATGAAAACTTTGATTCAACTTTGGCTTCAGAGCTTAAGTAAACTGAGACTCCACAAACTGAGAAAGCTTATCATAAAACATTCCCTTTTAAAATAAAATAACAACTTGTATGTAACTAGAATTTTACAATTGTTGAGATTAAGAGGGATTATACCAGGATTACAACATAGAATTTTTATCTTTACCAAAAAATGTACAGAATCCTTAGCAAAACAATTGTTTCAAAGGTTTTGAAGAACATTACAGGAATTAATAATTGCCATTTACGTACTTAGAGCTTACTCCATGTGTCCACTGTGGAATGTAAATTGTGCATATAGCAACACATTTTCAGATATAAAAATATGTGGATTAAAATAACTTTTGCATATGTTGCACAAGGAATTTCAGTCTCAACAGATTTATAATGAACCTTACATATTCATATTGAGCTTGGAGCAATGAGACAAGTTGAAGTATTTTATTAACCAATGCCTAGAATGACTAAACCAGAACAATATGAAAATCCAAGGAATCATTTTATAAACATGTTTTCTGAAATCTTAATTTTATAAAAGTAACAAAAATTACAAATGAAAAAACTTATTGTGTGTTACTATGTACTAAGAATATTACTACTTTACAAGCATGAACTCAATTTATCCTCTCACTGAGGTCTTTTAATTTTCCCTTGTTTACATAATAAAGAGAGTACAAATGTAATATAATTTCAGAATAACATGGTGTTCAATGTATATTTCAAATGTACACACAAACTGGAACTAATCAAAAATGGAGGTTAATAAGAAATGAACAAGTAGTTCATACAGCTAGAAAAAGAATCTCATGTTTTATTGATTCATTATTTTGCTTATCCATTCACCACACAATTTAAAACCTCCAATATCAGGGCATTTAGGCTTATTATTCAGATTCTCTATCTGTATTCTACACTGCAAAAGCTTTCTAGCAAGTGGCAATGTTTCTTACGTTGGCAACTAATAACAAAATTATTTATTTCACATCTACACACATTTTATGGACTTCCCACACACACATTTCAGAATGTCTCAGGAAAAAAAATCAATTGTTACTAGTCATTCAGTTCAAGTCCTCCTTAAAATTCTAATGATGTTTTCAAGGGTAAATATTGTGTAACATAAGAGCCGAAAGCACTTACGTGTTTTACATGACTATATTTGCTTCTATCAGTTTGATGTAAGTAGTGGTGTTTCATATAAAATAAATTTCACAGTTTAACACAAAAGAAACAAAATTTATCTAATTCATTATTGATTACAAGATTATATAATTGTCTTCTTAAATCTTTATGACATGCTTCCAGGAATCACTATTCTATGTTATTGATATTTTAAAGGACAAACTGAGTCCTCCTTCAGTAAGTACATATTCTTATGTCCTCAGTGGGACTATAAAAATATAAAAATACTGTGAACTCATCATGTATCCCTTAATGACAGGGACACACATTCTGAGAAACGCAGCATTGGGCAAGTTTGCCGTTGTGTGAATATCATAGTGTGTGTGTCCACAAGCTTAGATGGTGCAGCCCACTACAGGCCTGGACTGTGTGGTGTATGATGAAGATCCTAGATGGCAAACATGTGCAGTATGTTACTGTAAGGAATTCTACACATGACTATAACATACTTATAATTATTTCTGTATCTAAACATGTTAACACTGAGAAGGGCATAGTAAAACTACTGTATATAAGATAAAAAATGGTACACCATTGCAAGACACTCACTATGAGTGGAATTTGTAGGAGTGGAAGTTCCTCTAAGTGAGTAGGGAGTGAATGAAAGCCTAGAACTGCACACTGTTGTAGATTTTATGAACATCGTACACTTGGGCCATACTAATTCACAAGAAAATGTTTTTCTTGTCATTTAATCTGAACTTACCAGAAGATATTTAACATTATAAACTTTTAAACCTTTTTAATCTTTGCTATCTTTGCTATTAACACTTAGCTTAAAAACTCAAACACATTATATAGCTTTATAAATAATTTTCTTTCTATATTACATTTACTCCATAAGCTATTTTTACTTCATGATTAAAATAAAACTAAGACACTAATACACACATTAGTGTACCCTTAAGCATGGTGAGGAATGTCACTGTCTTCCACACCCACATCGTGTCCCACTGGAAAGACTTCAAGTTCAATAACAGGCAGGGCTGTCACTCCCATGATACCTCTGATGTGGTTGGGAGTCTCTGTTGCAGGACTGCCTGAGGATGTTTTATGTTTTTTTTTTCTTTAAATAAAAGCAATATACTCTAAAACAATAATATAAGATAGTGTAGTGAATGCAGAAACCAACTGCATACTAACTTGTTTCATTATCAACTATCAAGTACTGTCCACAATTGTTATATGCTATATTTTTATATAACTGGCAGCACTCTAGGAATATTTACACCAGGATCACCATAGATATGTGACAATACATGGCACTACAACTCTATGGGAGCCACAACACCAGTGAGTGAGAGGAATTGCTCAACTCCACTCCACTCTTATGTGACTACCATCATCTGTACACGAGGTCCGTCATTGACTGAAACTTCATTATGCAGCTCGTGACTTCTTATAATTCTGACAATAAGACTCGTGAAATTTTACATATGGCTTTCCTCTTTCACTCTTTCTTCTTTGTCCTAACTTTTGTTAATAATTCTCTTCTCTTGGAAAATAAACATTCTTTTTAGACTTAGTGTCATTCTTTACTTAGGGTATGTATATCTGTGCACACACACAAATACACACACACATCCCATTACTTTGTAGTCCAGAAAAGGAGTAAAACACATGTAATCCTATGCAAAATCTCCCAACAGACTGCTTGGGTGAGAAGTGAACATATGTTAGGGTACAGTCTTCATTCACAAATTAAAGCTTGGGTTTTCTGGAGGAAGAATTTATTGGTGGATCTTATTGTTGTATGTGTTCATATTCATAGTCAATATCTTTGCAAATCTACTTAATAATCACTTTTTCATTGCTCATTTTCCTCCCTCATTAGATTTGCAATCTTTTTGCTCTATCTTAAAAGCCATACTATATATATGACCTGTGATATTGTTTCTAAACATTATTCAAAGTAAATGTAATTGAAGTTGTGAACATACATCATTTTACGCATGACATTGAATTTCTAAGTAGAGAAATTATGATTATAAATGTTATCTCTTGAATTTTTCTCCTTTCAAGGCTTATATTATATTTTAACAAAAAAATCCCAATTATTGTGTTGTTGCACTGCTTATCACAACCTGTATGGCTTTATCAATAATGAAACTTCACTTTACTTTCTACTTAATTCCTGGGAAATTATATTCTAGTGCCATTTTATCAAGGAGTTTCATTTCATCCATGTGCTTGCACATATATTTCCCTTATTTTAATGAGTTAGACATGATATTCAAGATGATATATCATCTTATCATCAACCACTTTGTCAACAGTCACTAACTTTTTATTTGAATTAAGGATGAGCTATATTTTAAATATATTTTATCCATCTAAACTATAATATATGTGGACTCTTAATTTTATTATAGTATTTGAAAAGATAAACAAAAGTGCTAATGATTTTTTACTATGTGTTTAATGATCTATTCATACATTTTGACACAATATTCTGAACCCTGTGAGGAATTTACATTCATTGATCTCTCACTGATTTTTGTGGCACCATCTACTCTGGATAATATATTGCCCAGAGAAATTACTTTTCTTTTTTTGGCATCTCTTTAGTATTTAAGAAGTTTGAGGTTATCTTTAATTGCTTCTGAAGGATTCCTATGAGAAATATTTTCCCATGTTCTCTAAATAATGAAAACTTTTCCAATACTTTTTCTTTCCAGACCATTAAATATGGAACAGTGACCCTTTCCAGTGAGTTAGTTTTCACATTCATGTTGTTGTCCAGAAAAGCTGACCATGAAAGTAAAGCTGACATCTTTTTAGATGAAATATATTAACAACATAATAATTCTACATATCTTCAGTTTTTATCTGTTTTAATCTTTTGTTGTCATGGGTTTTTTGCTTTGTTTTGTTTTTTGTTTTTTCAGACAGGGTCTCAAAGGGCCCAGGTTGGGTCAGAACTTGCCATGTAGTTCAGGCAGGCCTTGAACTCATCATCATCCTTTTGCCTCCACTTCTACGGATGTAATCAATCTTCAGTTTTTGTACAGCAGTTCATTCAGTGTATAATGTTGAAATGTTGAAAGAGGTTTGGGGAATGTGCATGTTTCATAGCTGGGAGGGCATTAACTTACAGGAAGGATGTAATTGTGCATTTCTACCTTACTTGTCTTTGGGAAGAGCAATTCTTCCAAAGTAATCATCTGGAATAAGACCAAAGTTCATGATATTTTAGAACCCAGAGTAAATTTTTATAGGACCTATACCTTACTTACTGCACAAAAACACATTTTCAATATCTCATAACTTTCAAATTGCAATCCAAAGGCACAAGCCAGAGAACAGCCTTTGGTTTGACTGATAAAAGAAGGAGGAAAATACTGCAAGACTAACATTCTTTGTCTTAGGTATTATTTATAATAATAACAATTTCCTAAAATATATTAACATGAATTAAAAGTATACAGGAATTTCACTTTGATATTTACATTGATGCATGGTTACATTTTGATTAAATTCACAAATTTTAGTCACTTAAAGTACTTTTGTATAAATTTCTTCCTCTAAAAATTAATGAGATTTATAGATGTGACCTCTATTGTACTGATCACATCAAATTGATAAGTTAGATTCATCACAGGTAAATTTAAATATCTGATAAAGATATTTAAATACTATAAGGTATCTATATACTATAAATATATTGGATTAAAGGAATCTTGAGACATACCTACTTAGATCAGTTCACAATTTTTACTAATTTTACCAATTACAGGACAATTAACTACTGTTCTTATTAACTTAATATATTTGAAAGATTTTTCTGTATACAGAATAAAGCATCTAGTTTTAGAGAGAAGCTGTCATGACTTCTTTAGTCTTTTATTATAAAACTCATGGTGTATACAGCTCAAGAGTTTTTGAGTTTTTTAAATAATAAATCTTGATTTTCATTAAGGTGCAGTGTTAGCCCTTTAAATATCACTTGGCTAGGTAGTCCCAATTCACAACAGCATAAATTAGTTTTTCCTAAGTCAGTGCACAGCTGTCTTCTATTCCTCTGGAGCTATTTTGAAAGAACATTTTAAATTTAAAGGAATGCCAAAGAAATGAAAACCTGGGAAATTATGAGTTAGGACTAGTGGATTTTGAAAGAAATGTAAGTTCACATTAACCCTCACATTCCATTCTTCACTAATTCACTCAGCAATGGAGGGCGAGTGCTCACGATACATAAAGTGATGCTCAAAGAGAAGTCCACAGACACTGAACAAGGATGAGTCAGTCTTATTTTTTCTATAGTATGATGTTATGGCTTTCCTAGTACCACATTTATATGCATGAAAAAGAATGATGAAGACACAGTCAAAGTAAAAGCATATTGTTTTTTAAAAGAACAAATATATACAATGTGAAAAAATATTACTATAATTGGAAGTACAATTATCAAATACAGTTTATTAAATGGTACTTAACATTCATTATTTTGTTCCTGTTTTAGAAGCTCTGTTTGATTGTTTATCTTTTAACTTTCAAGATTTTTAAACATCTTTTGACAAGGTTTCTGAACAGCTTATGGAAGATAAAATAAAAGTCAAATATCAAAACTGGGACTGTGACATGATTTCTCTAAGTGGTACACAATAATCTAAAATATGTCCTAATTTAAATGTGATAGAAAATAAAATATCAGTTGTTACTCCATTCTAAACTTCTGTGCTATATTGTGATACATATTTTTTTAATCCAATAACATTATTATGATTGCCTTTGTGCAGGAACATATTAATTCTGCACCTGAAGATCAGCACACTGGGGACAAATTGTGTGTTACATTTTATATCACCAATAGCTCCAAACAACAACAACAAAAAAGGATCGGTGTGGATTCATAAGAGTTGTCTTTCCATTGAGCACACAATTCTTTCCCTGTTCATAAATCTAAACTATTCTTTTCCTCTATAAATTCAGAAACCAGTATACACATCCAAGCAAACATCTGTAAGCAATTATTTACAGCCAAGCATGGTGGTTTGTGCCTATAGTGCCAGTGACTCAGGAGGAAGAAGCAGGAGAACTATGAGTTCAAGGGAAGCCTGGGCAAAGTCACCAAGACTATATCTCAAAAATCAAACTAATATCAAAAGGGCTGGGTGCATAGTTCAACTGGAAGAACCCTTGAGAATGAGGCCCTGAGTTTAACACAATTACTGCAAAAAGAAAAGGATTTTTTTTGCATTCAATATTTTGAAGGCCAATGTCTCTTTGACTAGTAATGAAGATAAACAGGGTCCCAATCACATCTAAGAGAAATCTTAGGTTGGTGATACAAGCGAAGCAATGGAGAGCTATGTAGAGTGTTAGAACACCTAGCAAAGGGTGTTGAGCCAGAACTCAGACCAAAAGCTTGGTATGAGGAAGAAGAAAGGCGTGAACAAAGAGCAGTGGGGCTTATTTAAAAGTTAGGTATCAGGAGGAAGATGAAAGAATATCTAAAATGTCTTCATAATTATACATTTATCTAGTGGTCACAGAGTAGAATATCTACCAATCAGGAATTATTATTGGCTTAATCAAAGATGATTAATTTTTATGGAGTCTCTCCAAATAAATGAAAAGAAATCTCTTCCCTAATATATTCTAAAATTTATCAGTAAGATGGTTTAAAAATAAGTCACTAAGCAGAGACATTTTGTGATATATTTTCTCTTCAAACACATTTAATAAGTTTATTTTGTGTTTACTAACTTGGCATTTTTTAAAAAGTGAACTGAGTGAAAATAAAATCAAGTGCACAAGCAGTTCATAATGAGTAAAAATGGAGAAGTGATACAAATCATATTAACACAAAGGTAACCTGATTAGATTTAAAAGAGAACTGTAGCCAGGTTTGATGGCTCACACCTGTAATTCTAGCAACTTGGGAAATTGAGAACAAGAGAATTATGGTTTGAGCCAGCCGAGTCAAAAACTCTATGAGAACTTATCTCAAACATTAAAAAGTTGTGCATGGTGGTACACACCTGCCATCACAGTTTTGCAGAAAGCATAAATAACAGGATCATGGTCCAAGCCAGCCTGAGCATAAAAGTCAGACCCTATCTGAAAAATAACAAAATCAAAAAGGCCTGGTGATGGAGCTTAAGTAGCGAAGTGACTGCTTGGCAAGTAAAAGGCCATATGTTCAAACCCCAGCGTCACCCACAAAAAAGAGAAAAAGAAATAGAGAATAGGAAGGGAGACAGAGAGAAAGAGTGGAAGGGAGGGAGGGAAGAAGAAAGGAAGAAAGAAAAGGAAGGAATAAAGAAGGAAGCAAGAAAGGAAGGAAGGAGGGAAGGAAGAAAAGAGGGGAGAGAGGAAGGAAGGGAGGGAAGAAGGAAGAGGGAAGGAAGGACGAAGAAAGAGAAGGAAGGAAAGTTTGAAAAGGAAATATCAATCATCCTGTACTTAATTGTATTGATGTTATAAAATTTCTTCTGTAGAGGAA
Organism: Castor canadensis; assembly: GCF_047511655.1. Classification (NCBI taxonomy): domain Eukaryota; kingdom Metazoa; phylum Chordata; class Mammalia; order Rodentia; family Castoridae; genus Castor; species Castor canadensis. The sequence goes on from NC_133391.1 coordinate 167,187,521, forward strand.
GCTAACTCTATCAAATAATGTTAAAATGGCTATTTGACTAGAGTTTTGATAATTAAATTCATACAATTTCTTGAAAAAAGAGAACCAAAAATTATACAACTTATTTTTTCATAATTTCCTTTGCAATTTTTAAATTTCTTCAAAGTTTGGACAGGACATTAGAGATACAACATTTGCAATGACAGAGGTAAACCACAGTATCATAAATTAGGATTATCTTAAAATACAATGCTTCCTTGAAAATCCAAGATGATTTCCTTCAGCCATTATGAAAGAAAAATGAAATTGTGAACAAGTAACATAACAATGCTAACTTAAAAGACATGAATGTAGTCATTGAAGAAAAATTATAAGGAAAATGTGAAGTTTAATATTAAAATCTACTTATTTATCCTGAAAGGAAATATAATGTTGCTGAATCAGAAAACAGACTAAAGTTTGGTTCCTTTTGTTGTGGATATTTCCCCAAACTCTAGTTTCCTATGGGTAGCAAAGTGGAGCCCAGAGAGCTGGGGTATAGGGAATTGTATTGCAAGAGAAAATTTCCCCAATTACTCAACTCAAAACTTAGGTAAGATAATTTTCAAAGCCACCCCCACTGTTCTCTGGGGTTGTATAGGGAGGAATTAGAAAGAAGGTGAGAAAGAGATAGAGAAAGAGAGAGAGAGACAGAGTTCAGGGACAGATCTCTAGATTTATAATACTTGGAATGTAAAAAGATGTTTCCAGGGAAGGAAAGGTATTCCTAAAAATCTCTGGGGCTCTCTAACTATACCTGCCAAGGCTTAACATATAGACGGCATCTTTTAAAAAATACACACACATTTTAAATTATTTGCTTAATTGTGCACATTTATGGAGCATTGTGTGATAATTCAATACAAGTATGTAACATACGGATCAAGGTAGGTAGTTAATTTATTTTTCTCAGAAACTTCTGTCTATGCAGAAAAATGAAAATATTCATGAACTATCACTTTCTCCAAAAATAAAGAAACATATGACCATATGCATAATAGAGCAGAGTTATGGAAACCATCAGGGTATCTTGAAGTATCAAAGGGATATGAGATAATGAAAACACACTAACTGAAGTGGGAACTACTTTCCAACTGCTAGTCAGTCCACTGGTGTGAACTGGAATCTAAGTCTGTAGAAATTATGTAAATTACACAAAGTGAAGAAAGAGAGAGAGAGAAACAGAATAGATTATCCAAGGACTGCATGACAACACCAAACTATCATGTACATAATTAGGTTTTGGAAAGGAGAAGGAAGAAATTTAAAAGGGCACAGAAAAATTTTAATGGCTGTGGACAAAAAAAATCATGATTGAGAAATCTCTAAGAAGGTGAATATGGTTGATATACCCTGTATACAAAAATGAATATAAAATTTTTAAAGTTGTTAAAATCAATAAGAAGGGGACTAAGGCAGAATGAAAGAAATAGAGGACATGAGCCAATTTGGGTTATAATACATATATACATGGAAATGTCACCATGAAATGCCATCTGAAGCTACCTTAAACAAACAAAAATGTTATTTTTTCTTTCTTTTACAAAATCAGAGAACAGGTTGAACAGGTCCATGCCTGGGAGTGGGTGGTATCAGTGGGAGGAGGGAGGAGGTGGGGGAAGGGAATGGGGGGGGTGAATATAATGAAACATTTTGTACTCATGTATGTAAATGAAAAAATGATAACTATTGAACCTATTCCAGTTGTGGGAGGGAGCGAGATAAAGGAGAATGGTGGAAGGGTTAAATTCAATTATGATATATTTGATATAAGAATTTTTGTAAACACCACAATGTACCCCTACCCAGCACAACAATAAAAGAAAAAAAAAGAAATCTCTAAAAACATGCAAGAGGTTAAATTTTAAAATAAAACAAAACAAAATGAAACACTTGAGTATATCCTCTTCAAACTACTATACGCAAAAGACAGAAAATCTAGAAGGAATAGAGAGGGTAAGGATATATAAGAACAAAGTGAAGAATTGCATCCAATAAGTTTTCTTCTCTCAAGAAATTATGTGTCAAAAAGAAAGTGATGATATATATGTGTGTTTGTGTGTGTGTGTATATATATACATGTGTGTATACGTGTGTATGTATGGATATATATATATATATATATATATATATATATATGTGCATATGTATGCATACATATGCTAAAAGGAAACACCCTGGCAATAATTTCTGTAGGCAGTAAAAATGTATTCCAGTACAACCAGTTTTACTTTTGCTGAAGGTCTTTCACAGTGGTGTACCACTTTTAAAGACTTTCTTCCCTAATTCCAGATGAAGCAGATGATAGTGATCCACGTCTCCCTGAGGCACTAGAGCAGAAGATAACATTGTTACAGCTCCGTTAAATATTGCTAAAGACCTGCTAATGTTAATCATAAGCCTTTATTGTAAGTATCTTTTTGGATGTTCAGTTTTCCTTTAAATGTGATGAGATGTTAGGGGCTGATTTGACTCAATGACAGATACCAGCACTTTCCATCTTTCCCTGGTGCTTTGGCTGCCTTGAGCAAAAGGACTGCTGGCCAGGCTAGTCAGATTTCACTCATGACACACCAGCTGCTTTTTAATTTTTAATTGTTGTGCTGAGTGGGGATACATTGTGGCATTTACAAAGGTTCTTACAATGTATCAAATATATCAGTTGAATTCGCCCCCTCTACCATTCTCCTTTATCCCCTTTTCCCCCATTCCTGGAATAGTTTCAACAGGTTTCATTTTTCCATTTACACACATATGTACACATTATTTGCACTATATTCACCCTCCCGTACCCTTTCCCAACCTCCTCCCCTTTCACTGATCAATCCTCCCAGGTAGGACCTGTTCTCCTCTCCACCTCTGTGATTTTTTTAAGAGAAAAAAAAATGACATTTTTGCTTGTACTCTCTAGAAGGGACTAAGGTAGAAAGAAGAAAAATAGAGGAGCAAACCCAATCGGGATATAATATGCCAGCTGCTTTGAACATTCCACACACAGCCTTAAAAAGCTGCGGGTCAACTACAACTCACTGCCAAAGCATGATTCTGCCTCAGGAAGGCACTGTCCCAGCAAACAGACAATTTGCCATCACAAGCCTTGGTGAACTCTACAAAACCCTACAACCACTTCCACCTAAGTCAAAGGGGAAGCATTTTCACTGGTGTCCACCTAAGGACCTGTGACTATTGTAAACATAGTCCTTTACTTGCATAAGTGACTTCCATAGCTGATGACATGAAGCATTGTGACATGAGAGCTCCCAACACAGACCTTCACTTACATGTGTTTTAGTCCTCTGATGTTGCTACATTAGGCTCAACAGAGGCTTCTCTCAAAGTGCTCTTTTCTTACCTATATTTGATTTTCATCATTAGAAGAGCAGCTGTTAACAAGAAGGAAAGAGAAGAGGTGGTGGCAAAGGTGCCAACGGCATAGGAGCTGACATGAGGAGCTGATAGGAACATCAGAGCTGGCTTTGGTGACTTTGATACTGGCACCACAGAGGCACAAGCAGCAGCAGGACCAGCAGCAATAGCAGAGCTTATGCCAGTGACTGAGGCAACTCCAGCAGTGAGTAGTGACCCAGCAGCAATAGTGATAGCGTAGGTGGCATTAAAATACAACACTGAAGGCAGAAGTGGCAGCAGCTGCCACACCAGCCATGTAGTGGTAACAGTGGTGACAATAGTGGCAGCAGCCAGGGAACAATGAATGGGGAGCCAGAAAGGAGAGAGACTCCAGGCCACTTGCCAGCACTGCCAGGTGCTATAGATCCCCACACTTGAGGTGCGAGAGCTACAAAATTTGCCACCATGGTCAAGTGCCAATGATTTAGCCTCTAAGGCCCAAGAGCTGTGTCTTTTGTTGCTATTGAGCTAAGGGTCCTGGCACCAAAAGCCTGTTCAAGAGCTGTTCAAGCCTGCTGCTGCTTGCTGTAATCTTCCACCTCTGCTCACTAGGATTACAAAACAGCAGCCAGCGAGCCTGGAATGACAGGAAGAGCTTCTCCTTTCCCACCTCCAATTCCTGTCTGAGAGAGCAGAAGGACCCCAGCCAAGTGATTGGTGGAAGAGCTTAAGGTTTAACTTTTACACCATATCTTGGAGAAAACAGCACTGTCTACATTCCAATTGTCCATGTCAGAAACCGAGAAGTCACCTCCCCTTCTTATGAAGCAATGGGTCCTGGCACATTTTCCTCTAGAGTAATCTTCACGTTCTTTGTGTTTTTGTCCTATCTGTACCATGAGTACCATAAGAAAAACACATTCTACCATTTGGATATGTGCAGCACCTCCCTACTTTTCCTTTTGCCCTTTTCTAATTGTATTACCATAGCTCTAAAAACTACCCATGTTTAATTATTGTTTATTTTGTAATTCAATTAATGAATATTTCATTTTATGTTATCTAATGGAAAAGCATTGCCTAATAATTGGAGTTATTCATAAGTTATTTTAAAATAGGAAATGAATAAGCTTATATTAAGGGTGAATGTTTTATAGTACAGTATTATAATTGTCTTGTAATATGTATTATAATATAGCTTTTTCTTTTAATATAGCCTTTAATTTGGATTTTACACTAACACTAAGTAAAACAAGCTTGAACGTTTGATGTTTAGTTATATTTGGTATTTCTTTAAGAGAAAACAACTTAGAATCGCACATTAATTGTCCATGTATAAGATATTTTACCAGAACCAATTTCTTTATAAACAAGTCTTAATGACTGACATAGAATTTGTGTACTGATATTTTTTTCTCTTAAGAAATCTTCTGTTTTAATATGTTAATGAACCAGTATTTAGGCTGTTCCATGAAATCTTAAAATTAACAGAAACTCTATAAAGATAATATGCTCCAATATACTTGAAAAATAACTGTGTAACCAGCAATCAATTCATGCATTATCTAATTCTCTTTCAGATAGGAGTAGAATATAAAACCACAATTTGTATTAACATTTTTTAAATGATAGGATTTTAAAATATTCGTTCTATTCCAATTTTAATTTTGAATTCTATATCAAAAGAAATACTTGTGGGAAGCCTTAAAACAATGTATCTAAAATTATCTCTTTATTTTGAACTTACAAAAGATCAAATTATTTCACCTAAAAGATAGTTATCCTATTTAGTTAAATTTACCCACGGGGTTGCAATACTTTTTTTTTTTAATCTCTTTTTTGCCATGTATAAAGTTTTACAATATGGCTTGTTAGAAATCTTGATTTCTTCAACATTTGCATATACTTCCTTATAATTTGCTATGTATCATTGGTAAGTCATGGTAGGAATAAGACATTGTGTGTTAAACCCAGCATTTTGGACATATACAGTGAAAAAATATCATCTTCCCCTGATTTTCCTGAGGTTTTTGTGAAGATGCATATTTAAAGGAGAGTAGAAAGAAGAATCTTCTAAACATCTTCAAATTCTATGGATAAACATGCATCTAAAAATATTCTTCTAAGAACTGATGAGAAGCCATGCTGACCAAATAACATCAAGAAATAAAGGATTTAAGAAAATATCCCCTTTGCTGGCTTAGCATCAAACCCAAATGAGAACATGGACTGATTTAGCATCTCAGACCTTATTCTATCTTTGAGAGATGGAGTAAAAGTCACATTTAAGAGGACATGGGGACATCACACTACTCAAAAATAGAGCCATGGGTGTTCTACACACAGACCCAAAAGAGCAAAATAAAATGTACGAACAATAACATAGACAAAAATGTTACTGAAGAACAATTCAGTAAGGTTATTACAACCTCGTATTTGTTTGTTCAGTTACAGTTGAGACTTACATAGAATGACTTGTAAAGATAAAAGCTCAGGACACTATGAAAACTTTTATGATTCAGTTTCAAGGTACCCTGGCTTCACAAATAAGTTAACTGGTCATCAATACACACAAATGTTTCTGCATACACTGTATGTAATTATTTCCTCCAAAAGAAAGACATACACATATAAAATATGGTGTAAGGTGTACAAGATTACCAATTTTGGTACACATAAAGGAAAAAGGGTGCTTTTTGGGAAATGACACCTTAATAATAATAGTAATAATAAAGACATTTGCAAATAGACCAGTAAAAAACATTTCAAAAAATGTTGTCATTTTTTTAGCTATTTCATGACAACAGTGAAGGTAAGTTTCATACTCAGAGCTCACCATACCATTTCTTCAAACAAAAAATTTCCTTGCAACAATTATCTTTTTTAATACTGAATGAAACACACCAAAAGTCAGGCAATATGTAGGCAGAGCCCAGAATAAATAAAGCAGATTACAAAGCAACTATTGTGGCAACCAGTGTCTGGTTATTTAATTTTATTAGATAAGCAAAAAAATATATAGAGGAAATGATCAATAGTGAACTATGAAGAAAAATATGATAAATTTAAGTGAAAACTCAATAAAAATTAAATCAAGAGTTGGAGAACATCATTCTGAGTGAGGTTAGCCTGGCTCAAAAGACCAAAAATCGTATGTTCTCCCTCATATGTGGACATTAGATCAAGGGCAAACACAACAATGGGATTGGACTATGAGCACATGATAAAAGCGAGAGCACACAAGGGAGGGGTGAGGATAGGTAAGACACCTAAAAAACTAGCTAGCATTTGTTGCCCTTAATGCAGAGAAACTAAAGCAGATACCTTAAAGCAACTGAGGCCAATAGGAAAAGGGGACCAGGAACTAGAGAAAAGGTTAGATTAAAAAGAATTAACCTAGAAGGTAACACCCACGCACAGGAAATCAATGTGAGTCAATGCCCTGTATAGCTATCCTTATCTCAACCAGCAAAACCCCTTGTTCCTTCCTATTATTGCTTATACTCTCTCTACAACAAAATTAGAGATAAGGGCAAAATAGTTTCTGCTGGGTATTGAGGGGGGGAGCGGGAGGGGGTGGAGTGGGTGGTAAGGGAGGGGGTGGGGGCAGGGGGGAGAAATAAACCAAGCCTTGTATGCACATATGAATAATAAAAGAAAAATGAAAAAAAAAATTAAATCAAGAGCTATAGACATGATATTTATTAAATGTTGCCTATATCCATGAAGTTTGACTTACCTTTGTTATTTTCTCTGAAACGAGTTCTTTATCCATAAATCTAGTTTTCAGGGTACTTAGAAAGTTTCTAGTGTTCACTTTGAGGTGAATCTTTACCTCCTACATGAACCTGAGTTAAAAACTCTCTGTGCCTCTGTTCAATGTCCAGTTAATAATATTCAAGAAATAAGTATTTCCTTTCACCTAAAGAAGAGAGGCAAAATCCCAAACCTACATTTGTTAAAGTTTCTCTTTTGGTATCCAGAACGGACTTTATTTATTTGTTTATTTATGTATGGGTGGAGGTGCATTGTAGCACCTACAAAAGTTCTTACAATGTGTCAAATATATCATAGTTGAATTTACCCCTCCACCATTCTCCTTTTTATACCCAGCCACCCCATTCCTGGTGTAGTTTCAGCAGGTATCATTTTTACATTTACATTCATGCGTATGTAACTATAAATTAAACATTTAAGAGTGAGAGATCCACAAGATTTTTTTCTCCATCTCTTTTAATGTTCTTAAAAAATGGTGATATCATCCAGATGCTATGAAAGTTTATTGTTTTTGTACCATCAGACTTTGAATAGTGATTCAAAGTGTAACAAAGGGACTCATGACAAAAGCAATGATAAAGAACAAAAGAATAATTGTTTCATTTCTTTTCACTAAAATATCACAAATGCAATGTACATTTTGCTTAAAGTAGCATCATCTCCCAACAATATTAAACTGAGTTATCATTCATGTCTCCACTGGAATAATTTGTGGTTGTAGTATGATTCATTAATCAGTGCATCATATGCAAGGGTTAGAGGGTAAGATCTAATGGTAATAGTCAATAATTCATAAGTCTCTTCGCTTTGTGCATATGTAAGTTGGACATAAAATGCATGAAGCTTCATGGTGATTTATACTGGAAATTAAAGAGACATTCAATTGTAAAATTGTACAGTTTGATTTGTAGAAAGTGTTACATGATATTTAATTACATTTTTAAAAATCAGCTTTAATTGATTATATTTTAATGCTACATAATTACAAGAACATGTATCTTTGTAGAGATACATTGTATTGTAAATTTTTGAGGTGCTCAGGAAATAGTCAAATAGGAAGGTAGTTGCCTAGCCATGTGAGACTCTGAGTTAAGTCCTCTGGCACCAAAAGAGAAAACAAAAAACACTGTATTTCTCTCAATTTATGTTTTGGAGCAAATTAAAGTGCATATCCCTTGAAAGCATTTATAGTTTAATCACTTACATTATTGCTATAGATAGAACAAATCTTACATGAAAATAACCTTATCTTAATAATATAGCTAGTTCTACTGCTAAAAGGAAGAACTATTGTTATTGTAAATATGAAATGATTTATGATTTTTTCCTTCACAATGTTGGAGCATCACCAGCAAAACTGATATGGCTTGTAACATATAAATTCAATCATCTTTAATACCATGCTAACTAGCAATCATATAAAAATGCTGTGCATACATTTTTTTATTTTTTTCTTTTTTGTGGTGCTGGGGGTTGAACCCAAGGCATCACAAAATGTTAGGCAATCAGTCTAGCACTTGAGCTATTCCTCCATCATTTTTGTTTTTATTTTGAGGTAAGGTCTTTTTACCTTTGGCCTGGGCAGATCTCAAACTTCCAACCTCTTATCTTTCCATACCAAGTAGTTATGATTACAGGTGTGAACCACCACGCCCAGCTTCAATTTTGATGCTATGATGGTTCATTCGTCAAGGTAGGAAGACAGGCAAATTTTTCCTACCATTTATTAGCTTGATTTGCATCTTTAATAATGTCGACTTCCTACTGTCTCCTCTCATACTCTCATACTCTTCCCTGAACACTGCAATTGTTAGTAGCAATGTATATCTAAAGTTAAGTTGCTTAAATTTTTATAGAAGTTATTCTTCTTCACTTAAATGTACAAAATACTCCTCCACTGACAGCTCTATTAACAATAATTTGTTGTTTGATTCAAATTTATATACACTTCCAAAGAATTTTTCTTTTAAATGTTTAGAGAAATTATATTAGGTCAGTCTGATTTTATCAAAATAGAAAAAGCATTTTTCAATGTGAAAGCAACTCTTACAGCCCTGTAACTAGATGTGTACAATGTACCAATTTTAAGCATACAATCCTTTGTATTTATACAACACTGATAAGAAAGTAAATCATTTTATTGATTTTTGCAATAAAGCCGTAAAGAATGATAACAAAATGGAAGTTAAAACAACTTGCATGTTATCATAGTTAAACATGGAAAATTCTATAATCATGACTATCAGTCAGTAAGTGTTCACTGACATTTTTATTGTGGGAGACAATCATTTTTTTATTTCCTTTATTTTTTGTTTAATTGACACATAATTGTTGTACATATTTTGATATTTGGGCATATAGTGCTATGTTTTTCTAATGTATAAATTGTGTAATGATCACATTAGGGTATTTATCATATCTCTCACCTCAAATGTTTAACCTTTCTTTGTTTTGAGAACATTCAAAGTCTTCTCTTTTAGTCATGTTGAAATATACATACAATGCAGTGTTGTTAACTATGATCACCCTACTGTGTGATCAAATTTATCCTACCAGACTTTAGTTTTGTACCTGTTGCCATTATCTCTTC